>NC_135502.1:103134505-103204505 GCF_052857255.1 Amblyomma americanum | reverse complement strand
CTGTAGCGTAGTGTCCCGTTGTAGTGAATATGCAAAGCAGCGATAAATACGGCATCGAGAAATTTCCCTGCAGCAAAAAAAGCGCACATTTAGGCATACGATAATGCAGTTCTCCAGGCGCCCAATTCTAAAGAATGGATGGCTTACATGCCATGTGGTGGTTTCCCAAGTGAGTGGTATAAATTGATAAAGCGTGATACTGCGGACCAGAAGCAAGCAAAAATGGACGGTGCTATTTTATTCAGTTAGAATACTTAGACACGGCTATCATTGAGCGGAGGCAAAACGGCCTTCATAGCCTATGTGGAAATATCTTTTGTGGTAGAGCTGGTGCACTCTCACTAAGCAATGAAATTCGTCACGTATAGGATATGAAAAAAATTACGGTAGTGTAGCTTACTTGGCGAAATTAAATTTGCGCTAACACCTCATGCTTCGTCTTCTTCGGTTCAAGGCTCAGGTTTCAAGGCATGGTTTAAGGCAAAGAACGCCGAAAGAAGTGATTTGAGACCTTAGTGGTTGCGCACAGTAAAATCTTAGGACCGCAGAACACACCTTAAGAGGGCATTGCGATAGCGGTGCGTTCTGGATCCATTGCACACGGATGGAAGTTGATGAAGGCGGCGCAATGCAGTGCACAGCGCCAGAAAGTGGCTGGTAAACTCGAGGTGTGACTGGTCGACCAATCGACGCGACACGTCGACACTGCCTGTCAAAAAGCGGCTTCGTGCTGAAGGGACGTTTGTGCCTAGGGCAATGTACTGCCACCTCTGTGAGCAGCCTTAGAATAGACCATTTCTTTTTCTTTTGTCATAGTGCCGATTTTATTTTGGGGAGACATTCTTTAAATGGCTCTGAAAAAGGAGAGTGAGATCACGCCCAATAAGATAGTTATTTTCGCCACAGTTGAAGGTAGTTCCATGTGATCTTTTTGTGATCGAGAGACCCTTTAACGTTCGGATGAGCCGCATGATAGATCACCACGCAGAGCCGCCACGTTCATTTTAGTATGTGCTCATAGAGCAGCGTACATTGGTGCGGGAGTATACGCTGTGCGAGATCGACCTACTATCTGGCTGCATATATTCGATGCATGTGTGTGTCTCCCGAAATTTCGATGTGCGGGCAGAGTGGTAGCAGGATGCGGGTGCGACTCTCTAAGACGGATTCGCAGTATGCGGCCTCGTTAAGCAAGGATAGAAGCCTGTCAGTGTTGTACCTGCATGCAATAGAGAAAAAAAATTGTTGCGATTGCATTTCTTTGGTGCAGTGAACAGCGAAACTGATCTGTTCACGCAGCCATGGCTTCGAAAACCAGGTGCAGCGCAGTCGCAGTGGTATTTATTTTTTCCCGGCATGTCTGTCTGACGTGACACTAAGAGACTGAGTTTTTTTTTATTTTATGCCTTAGTGTCAGCGCACTGAAAGACAGATCAAGCAGCGGTATCGGAACATGTTGATGCTGAGGTACAAAGAACTCAAGAGAGGTCAACGTTCCAACTGAAGTGGCCGTGGAAGGAAAATCACATGTCTCAGGTAGCTGAACTGTGGGCAGGAGCTTTAACGGTGGACTGGCCCTTATATTTGGTTGACCCCGGCAAAGCACATGCACGCACACCTAAAAAAATACAGCAGGCTGTCATATCAAGCGCTCCAAAGTGGCGGGCTCTCGATTATGCCCAAACATTTGGGAGCTGTTCAATCTGGAACTGTAGAGCAGTCCACGGGAGGCATTGTGACTCACTTGCATCGACAGGGCAAACAGCGAATGGAGTCAGGGAGCTCTTTTCAGCACCGCTGTGCGTAGGCATGCGCTGTTCGCATTTATTTTTATTCCTGCACTGCGTTATATTGTATATCAAAGAAAATTAGTGAAAAGTTAGAGGCACCGACTCACAGTTCTTGGGCGCTTTTATTATTGCCTTTTTTTAATTTTTACGTCGTAAAAAGAAGAATGCGCAGCATAAATAATTAATGACAAAAGATTTACGTACGCGCAGTTTCGTTCTCTGTCCTCTTTCTCCGTCGGTGGCAGCGCTTATGTTCTTCATGACGTCATGATCGACCGGTTAACGCGTTCATGATGGTTAACGCGTTCATGAAAAATGACATGAAAAGATCATCCGCCTGCGCTTCCAGCGCATGTTTTATCGCTTCAACCAGTTGTGCGTGGCATTACCATCGCAGTCTTCAAACCAAATGAAATCAAATCAGTTTATTTCCCATCTTACAGTACAGATAGAGGGGTTGTACCTGCTGATTATCTTATCTGCTTTCCTATACTTGAGTGGTCTAAGTAGGCCACAGCAGGCAAAGCGCCTGTAAAACTAGGCTCGGTTTCTCCCTCTCAGCGCGCCGACTTTTTCCCTGCAACGGCGCCGCGCGGCTGCTGCGCTCTCGTGGCTCCAATTTCAATAGGTGCTTCTCGGTTTTTCTGTACTGGTTACTAGCCAATGCTAATTAGTATGCACCATAAACTAGTTCCTAAAGCTGGCGCTACATGATTCAGCATTTTCCCCGCGTGCTAGGTATTCCTCCCAAGAATGTGTCTGTGATTGTGACAGCGCCTTTGCGGTACCGCTTTTATTGAAATGTGTGAAGGCAGATACTCCTTGTAATCTGGGCACGAAACGGAAGCAGGACTTTTTGTGGTGCTACAAATATTTGGTCTTATACTGTTTTTTTACACACGACTGATTTCGTTCATTACAATGACTTAATTTGTTCAAAAGACAGGCCAGCTGCTGCCGGCCTCATCGCCATTACTTGGTCGACCAGTCACGTCTAACATTGGCACGCCTCGCACATTGTATCGGCCTTCTTCAAAGTAAGTAACCGCTGATTACATTCTGCTGCTAGCAAACCTACATTTAATGACTCAGTTAAGTCGCAAGAACTGGTGAATTCGTTCTACACAGAGACTGAGTTAAGTCGCCAGAAGTGGTGAATTCGTTCCATACAGTACCCTACACCGCCCACACGAACTATAGGAACTCGTTAAGCCCATTGGTCGCTGAAGGAGGCGAGCATGGAGTTTTTAAAATGTATAGAGCTGGTAAGAGTTTATTTCTGGTGAGTGCTGACTTTCTGCCTTGTAGATAGCAGTACATCTCTCTTCTCGTTTATATAACGTGCATATAAGGCGTACAGAGGCGCAGCTATGCAAGCTCTTGTTTATTCCGCTTCAAGTTTCTCTTCGCCAGCCGGTCTAGCGGGATGCCGTTCATCGACCAATTTCTTCGGCATCGCTGGGTAGAAAGGCTTCTAAACTACTAGAATACCCGGTCGCCAGTAGTGCTGTCGCCGCCATTGGTCCTGTGTGAACGCCGATGTTTTCATCGAATTTGACAGACCGGTCCCTTGGCGACGGGGTCTGCCGCCCACCCCACCGATCTCCGACGACGGCACCGCCGGCAAGCACCGACTGTTGGCGGGTGGATTCGGTTATGTCAAAATATTTGGGGCGGTGCGCTTTGACCTGCATCGAACGGTTGGCAAAGCCGAACTTGTGCTGAAAAAATAGTGAAAATTTTGAATATTGAAAACTCGGCGCCAGCGACTGAAACTTACAAAAGCCATGTCATTACTCTCAATCAAACAAATTAGATTGTTAGCGTTCAAAATGCCTCCTCCCCTTTATGTGATGCACACGCCCACAAACTGCAGACGTCCGAAACACATGCGGGTCAAGAATTGGGTCCAAATCGATTGAAGGCAACTCAAAATTCCTTCCAATGGCCGGTGTTCATTCTTAACTAGACGGCAGGGCTTGCGCAGTAAAAGCATGCTTCACGACCTTATTTTGGTCTCAGATGGGTCGGGCTACGAGTCACAAAGCATTCAGATCTCTTTCAACAGTAATAATAAATCTAGTTAGCTCCTCACACTTAAAGGATTAAAAATATCTGAAGGTTGCGAAGCTATGGGTATGGCGGGGGAGGAGCGATAGTGTAAATATAATTAAAATGTGCCAACGTGCATTTATTAATAGTATGTTATTTTATAATGTTCAAGTGGTAGAGCACCGTAGAGTTAGAAAAGTATGAATGTATACGCAACAATAGGCAAGAATGCGAGAATATTCAGAATTACAAGTCCCAGCAACTAAACTGCAGCCTTCCATCCCGGATACTTTTTAAAAACCGATTATGCAGAATGTTAGTCGCATATTTCGCCGCTCAGTTCAGGATCTTCCGTGCAATATAAAGATGCGGTAAGATCTCGTAATAAAGACTCAGCGCTTCCGCCAACTAAAAATAAATAAATAATTATTTTCCCGCCTACCCTACAAACCCGGTGCAGCGGAGTTGCAATTCGATTAAAAAATCGCAACGCAATATGTAAGCACAAAGAGCAAAAAAAAAAATATTGATGTGGCAGCCTCTTAATGATATGCCATTCATGACAAGAGGATAATATTATTGGAAGCCTTTGAGAAGTGTACTGAACGAATTCAAGCAGGGAGGTTTTTTAGGGGTGGCTTTCCTTTAAGTTAAATGCTGACTGACGAGACTTGCAACGTCGTAGCAGCTGAGAGGAATTACAAGAATTCTGAACACACGACATCTTTCGATGGCATTCAAGTGCGTCCAGGAAGACTGCCGACGATTTCCTTAGGAATTGGGCGGTTAAAAATTTGTCACGTTCTATATAAAATTTAATACTTCTCGAGATAGAATATTTTTCAATGTTAAAGAGTGGGCGAAGGGGCAGCAGCGCTTGCAACTTGTTGAGCGCCTTTCTGGTTTTAGCTCACATTTTCGACTCCTTTCCGAATCCCTTTCTTGACAGGAATTATACACTACATATGTTCTTGCCTACTTCATCGACTTTCGACTGGCACGTGGAAGACATGGCCATCTCGCCATCGACAGACTACTATGTCGCATGTGGTCTACTTTCACGGTATGTCCGTGAACGCCTAGGCACGCGCTGCGGAATCCGTATGCTTCAAGTGCGTTATTTGATGCCGACCCTTAGGTGACAAGCCCTGCTCCGTAACGTCACTACCAGATAGTATAAAGGCTCTACCAACGACGCCTTCCTTCAGTGGGCGATGTGGCAGCACAGCTTGCAAAGTGTTCATCAGCGGTCTGATTTTCTTTTTCCACCGCTGCGTTACCTCGAAAATGCACATAAATTCAATTGAGTGATCATTTCTTGCTGCTGCTTCCTCACCCTCACTAACAAGGTCGCGGTTTCGCGCTTGTTTCCTTGCAATATGAGTTGGTACACTCTCTTAGTAGTCTCCTCCTGGAGTACATGTTTAAACTATGACCAGACCACAAACTTCCAAGAACGTAACCCTAAGTTTGAAGCGACCAATGCACAGTCCAGTGATCTTTAGACCTTTGCTCAATCGGATACAGCTGATGATAAAGACAGTGATACCGTAGTTGCTCCCTCTGTTAGTGATATGCTTGCCCAGTTGCTTGCCGGTAAGAAAAAGATGTCGGACTACATTGCTGACATTACAAAATTTCAACAGTACGTGAACCTGCGCTTTAAGGCTCTCAAATCCCATAATGCTCCCCTAGAAGGAACTTACCCTCAGTGAAGCCATTCTAGTTCATACCATTCCAATGTAAATTGTCAGCTCCAGTCGCTCACTGAAGTTGTAAGCCAGCCCCGAAGAGCAACAACCTAAAATATCGTGTTCGCAGATGAAACCTTATACTGCGCGGACTGGCGGAGTCACCTAGTGAAAAGAGCGAAATGCTCATGTCCACCATCACAAAGTTATTAAACTGTCTTAAGATTTAAAGCTACCACTGTCAATGTAAAAAGCTGCACAGCTTTTACGTCCTGTCATCGTAAAGCTAACAACTGCAGTGACGAAATTCAAATCCAGAAAAGTGATTCCAAAATAGATATATGTCTGTTCCACCAAAGACTTCTCAGCTCACGGCATTTCCATTCGTATGACATGAGGGCAGAAATTCTAGAAACACGTCGACGCTGATGAAGAGATTTGAGCAAGGGTCCTAGGGTTAACACATAGGTTACTATTCAGGACTTTATTTTAGATATGGTGCAGTTTCTTTTGCGTTACAAGCACGCGCTTCATCGTTTTTGTTAGAGTGCTGGTCGAATGGCGTGTATTCAGCGCAACCTCAGCCAACAGTATACTTCTCATCTCTTGTTTTTTATAGCGCTCAAAATACTCTATCGCCATTTTCTTCGTGGCAATGTAATCAAAAGTAGGAGTAAGAGATGCGAACACAATCAATCGCTCAAACGACATGTAGTAAAAGGAGACACTCTGACACCACCCTATATCACTTACACTGATCCTTCCAAACTGCTACAAGAACAGAAGCGGAAGTAAGTTAAACTGGCCGACCTTAAAAGCACGTAGAAAATAACCCCATTAGGAAACAGGTCCCCAGCTTGAATTGACAAGGAGCTAACGTTAGCATTACAAAGAGGACTTCGGCAGGTAGTTAGCAATTTAGGAAGAAAAAATAATGCTTCTCAGAAATCTCTAATTATTTCGCTTCGAATTGAACATGCTTCGAAGCTCGGTGAGGCACAGATCCATGTAATCTTTTTCTTATAACTGTACAGGGCGTTTCACCTGGGAATTTACGCTATCAAAAAATTGCCTTTTTGAGTTAGAAGAGCGCATTTTCGGCATAGCATTCTGTGCGTTGTAGTATATCATAATATAACTGAGACATGCTAACTCTCAAGCTGGTTAACTAATATTCAATAGTTAACTTCTTCAATATTACATTTAGGCTCCTTGACTATTGAGATGTGTAAACCAGCATAACTAATACCAATATCAGTTTTTTACAATTTCCAAAACATCGCTACCATAGGTGCTGTGGCCCAACAGATTCTGGCTAGACCGCGCCAAAGTACATGCGCTTTCCAGAAACTTGCAGGCAAAAAAAAAAAATCTTTAGTGCACGTAACTCGTAGAAATAGCCAAAATTTGGAGAAAGACGAAGACCGCGCACCGCACTGTCGCATTTTTGAGGTCCTCGGCTGAGATGAATAATTCTGCCTCAGGCCCAGGTACTTTTGCGGCGCTTGCCGCCAGCAATACTACTTGTCGTACGGTTCTGCCCGTCTACTTGATGTAAGCTTGTTTTCAACTCCGTTTCTCTTCATGCGCACTTTCCGGGCCATCCCTATTCTGCCCAGTACTTTAGAGATGCCCTACGCGGCGCCGTGAGACAGTTCCAGATGTCACACGCGGGGATGGTAACTTACTAGAGAGCGTTATCCAAAGCCAAGCTCGCGAGCTCCAGAGAGTTGATGATCGTGAATTTTTTGGCGCAAGGGCATCTCCGGCCAAAGAGCACCATGACACAAGGTATCTGTTGCTTGCTCAATATAGGGGCAAAGACTCATTTCCCAAGCATTTCACCCTCTATAAGCCGAGCACCAGGGCACGGGAAGCTTGTACCCGTCGTATCACAGGTGAGTGCCGGCGGCACTGCGGAACGAACCCCACACCTCCCTCATGCGAGGCGGATGCTCAACCCTAAGGCCACCGCTGCGGTGAGCTCCGGAGAGTTATAAAAAACCGCCATTGTCTGGTCACTGACATAGAACAGAAGACCTCCAAGCTCAAGCCACCTGGAAGATAATTGCATTGGTGACGCCCTCCGAGCTTTGGTGAAAGGTTACTTCCGTCATAGTGGAAGACTGGAGAGTTAAGGAAATGGAGGGAATGTGTAATTTGAATAGATGCCGCTGAAAGAAATAATTGTAGCGCATCAATTAACGAGGACAGCAGGAGAGCACACACTCGTTACTTGGTGCTGTGCCATTCTTCCTTTTACCATGTCTGACCAGCTTTCCCTATCCTATACGCTTCTTGAATAGAGACATTGCGCTGTTTGTTGCTTATGGTGCCATTGTCAGCGACGTGCCTCATCATGGTAGTTTGTGGTCTACAGAGTATGGTTTTAATCCCAGACAGCCCGCTCTTGTGTCTCCGTTGCTTGAAGGTTGGGTATATACGCCATCACTGCCGTACTGTCGGCGGTTTGGTCATACTTCAGAGTAGTGCGTTATCTTGTATACGAACCATAGTAAAGGGCTCCGGAATAATTTCGACCATCTGGGGATCAGTGCATGTTAGAGATCTCCAGGGGGCCGAAGTTATTCTGGAGCGCTCCACTACGGCACCTCCTTCTTCCTTTCTTCTTTCACTCCCTCCTTTATCCCTTCTTTTACGGCGCGATGCAGGTGTGCGCCGAGATGCGAGACGATACTGCGCCATTTGCTGTCCCCAAAAACCAAATTTCAGTATGCGAATAAGCTCCACAGTGTCACCCGTACCGTGGACAACACTATTCAGGGGCATTTCATGGATGCGACAGAGCTTTTGGGTGTTGCTAATGGCATGTTAGCCGCTGCACCCGCTCAATGAGCAACTACGTTCCTAATTTCTGATGCCTGTCCTAGTCCGTAGCCTGCGCAACCACGCCTTTACGCACGTAGTAACCATCTCAGGATGTTGAGCGTCAGTGCTTGGTGTAGCTCACGCTGGAAATACATAGCGTCAATGATACAACTCTTGGTGCGCGTGCGTGCACTGTGCGGGAGTCGGAGGAAGAAAAGGTTGCTGGTATTGCGGCGGTGCCGAACTCCTCCACTGATGGGATTCTTGATGCCACTGTCGGACGTGCCATAGGGGCAGCTGATTCTCTTCGTGGAGGTAAGTGTGGGTCGGATGTGTCAAGTTGAATTTTTTCTTCCAAGCGTGACGTGTGGCCGAGTTCTGCCTCCTCAAAGGAATGCTCCGTCCTTGCATCTAACATAGGTTCTGCTATCGAAAGTCAAATACCAAGAAAGGTCCCCAGCGCTCCAGATGGAGGAAAAAGAGTGCCCGGTGTAGTGAGGTCTCACCTTCCGGATTGGTACCAGACATCGCGGATGGTTGACTTAGGTGCACGTTGGTCAGCATAGCGAATGTCCAGCAGTTGATCGACGCAACATTCAACACCTTTGGTCTCCGGTCTATGCAGAAAAAGCTACAGTTGTGTCGATTGTATATGGGTAGTCGGGTAGATATTGTTGCTGTTCAAGAGACTTGGATAGAAACTGAATTCGATAAAGAGGTGGCCCTGCGGTCCTTTTTAGCAGATTATAAGATATGTGTGTAGCTCTGGGCAGGACTTTCGGCGGGCTGCTTTCTGTTCTTCAAATAAATTCTCTCTCCTCCTCACTATGTGCCATACATAACGGATGCAACAGTAACCGAAATCAAGGTTTGCTTTTTACAATTTGACGTGTTAACAGATTGGAGATTAATAGTGTAAATATTTTATCGCTCAGAGATAAATGATAAGAAAGCAGAAGAAAAAATAACCACATGTCGCCTTCCACATCCGAACCAACGGCCTCCGAACTTCACTTCCACTACTCTACTGCCCTCACCGTTCGATCACGTTTCCACAGACACTCGCGGTAATACAGGACGTACTTGGTCCGCTGCACGGACGAGGGCAGTATTTCTGAACACTGTCAATGTTCGGTTGCACTGCACATAAATACCCCAAAAAAACAGGAGATTGCGCAGACGTCACCGCAGGTCAGTTGGTAGTACACTGGACGCGGAATTTGGAGGTCGTGGGTTGGGATCCCACCAGCGACATGTGGTTGTGTAGTCTTCTGCCTTCTTATCAAATATGTTTACACGATAAAATATTTGCGCAAATCTTGCACAGTTAACACCTCAAATCGTGAAAAAAAACATCTATGCTTCTCTTTTTCGGTGACTGTTGACACCCGTCATGTAGGAGATAACGACAACCTTTTTCTGTTGCCTTGTATGCTGAATATATATCAGGTTGATCCAGAAAGGCGCCTGATATGTTATTACATGGGCTGGATGGCAAATCATGAAGGTTTATAAACGTGTATGTTTCAAATAATCGCGTGCAGGCAGCAGTTTTTGTTTAGGGTGCGACAACTGCTCTTGACATTGACCGTTATGTGGTACACATAGGTGATTTTAACGCGTGTGCAACCAACACGACCGTACAGGTCCAAGTGAAAACGCCAATAAGAGCCCTGTTACTTCATCGGCTAACACTGAAAACGCAGGGTTAATTGATCCCGGATTGTCATTTATTAAAGGAGCCTAGCACTAACGTCTGGATGGGGTTTAAGTTTCCCCAGATCTCCTTACAAGGCACATTTCTTATGATGCCTGGCCTGTTTCTTTCTCTGATCATGCCGTGGTTATTGCGTGGATAGCAGAATGCACCCGTCCCACTTTTCAAACCACTTGCTACTGTGGAAGCTTAAATCTTCGTTAGTAAGTGATCAGGACTTTAAGCAGCAAGTGAGAAAAGCATTGGATTCTTGCTGGACCACGAAGTACCATTATTTGCAGCTTGGCAAATGTTTAAGCGAGACGTTCGTGGCGTAGCTGTTGAGATTGGCTCTATCATGTCTTACTTTAAGATGATGATTAGAAACGGCTGCTTCAGAGCTTTTATACTTTGCACTAACAATAATGCGACGCTGCAAGATTGCACACAGAAGAGATTGCAACTATAAATTGTAACCTTCAAAAGATCGAAGCAGAACGCTTTCGAACGGAGAGTGTACGATCCCGCGCCTATCTTACTTTGCGCTCAGGGGAGCAAACTAGACAGGCCTTTATTGATGAGCGCCGCCATGTGAGTGCCAAGCGAGTTTTTGAGCTATGTTGAGGTGGCAGCCGGCTCACGAGCACATATGAAATAGTAACCTAGTTTTCAAAACACTGATTTTTGCCGCCACTTCAACCATTGCTGACGATGTTCATGCAGCGCCCTGGGTTACTATGAATTCGCAGCTTTACGGCGATGAGTGCGTAATAATAAGAGGACTTATAACCTTGGATGAATACGAAGGTTCAATTAATCTATTACCGTTTTTAAATAATCCCCGGGACCTGACGGCCTCTAAAACGATTTTTACAAGCAATTTAAGTGTGTGTACTCCCCTGTTCTACTCACAAGTTTCCTGATCATTAAAGTTGTTGAATTACTGATACAGCGAATTAACGAATAGATGAAAGCTAGGAGGAATGGGATCCCTCATTAATCAGGATATAGCTGGCAACGTAGAAAAGCTGTATAGTGTCAACGAAAGGGTGGCTGAGATCTTAATTAGGTTGAATAAAGGTGTTGCAGGCTTAGGCGCCTACATCCAGTCATGATGGCCAGACTGTTGAAAGGTTCTATGAAGGCGTGGAATCGGCAATGAACAAAGTAAAATGACAGTACACTGTACTTACGGGCAACTTCAATGCAAATGTGGGCAGGAAGCAGGTTGGCGACCAGGTGGTCGGCGAATATGGCATAGGTTCTAGGAATAGCATGGGAGAGCTATTAGTAGAGTTCGCAGATAGAAATAATTTACTGATCATGAATGCCTTCTTCCGCAAACGAGAAAAAAGGAAGTGGACCTGGAAGAGCCCTAATGGTGAGACCTAATATGAAATAGACCTCATACTATGCGCTCACCCTGGAATTGTGCAGGATGCAGAGGGCGTCGGAAAGGAGCATTGTCGCGCGACCAAAAAATGGCAAGGTCTTGATTTTTAGCTAACACATGACGAGGGAACGGAAGAAGCTAGTGAAGAGGAAGCACATTAACGAGCTACGGGTACGAGGAAAATTAGAGGAATTCAGGATATTACTGCACAACAGATATTCAGCTTTTAACTGAGGAATACATCTTTAATGCCTATACAATGATTGATTATCTGACAGCCATCATTACAGAGTGCGCAGTTCAAGTAGGCGGTAGGACTGCTCGACAGGATACCGGCTAGCCATCTCAGGAGACGGAAGATCTGAATAAGAAACAACAAAGCATGTGCGCGTCTAACCCTGCAGGCAGAATAGAACAAGCAGAGCTATCTTAGTTAATAAATAAGCGCAAGGTAGCCGTCATAAGGAAGTTTATAATGGAGAGAATCGCGCATGCCCTTAAAAACGGAGGTAGCCTAAAAGCGGTGAAGAGGAAACTAGGTATAGGTAGAAATCAGATGTATGCGTTAAGAGACAAGGGGCCCCCCTGTCATTAGTAGTATGGATGAGATATTAAGAGTATACGATGAGTTCTGCACAAATCTATGCAGTAGCTAATGTAATTAGAACGTCAATGATAGAGACAGTAGCGCACAGCAATCCGTCATCCCGCCATTAAAGAAAGAGGGAGTAAAGAAAGCCTTAGGAGCTATGCAAAGGGGAAAGCGCCTGGTGAGGATCAGGTAACAGCAGATCTGTTGAAGGACGGAGGGGAGATTGTGATAGAAAACCTGGCCGCACTGTATACGCAATGCCTAATGACGTCGACCGTAACAGAAGCTTGGAAGAAAGCAAACGTTGTCTTAATTCATATGAAAGGAGACGCCAAGAACTTGAAAAATTACAGACCGATGAGCTTACGGTCCGTTGGCCACAACGTATTTACTAAGATAATCTCTAATAGAGTCTGGGCATACATGTACTTTAATCAACCAAATGTACAGGAAGGTTTTCGTAAAGGATATTCCACATTGAATCAAATTCACCCTATCAGGTGATATAGAAATGCGCAGTATATAACCAACCCCTAAATGTAGCCTTCATTGATTACGAGAAGGCATTTGACTCAATGGAAACCTCAGCATGCAGTCATACAGGCATTGCGAAATCAGGGCGTAGATCAGCCTTATGTGAATATATATATATATATATATATATATGTTACGAACGTAGGTTGCGTTGGCTCCGCAGAATAAAGATTTAAGAGAAGTGGGCACTTCTACAAAGACACTTTTATTTATCAACGTTTCGACCGAAGAAGACCGCACCGCGGTCGAAACGTTGATAAATAAAAGTGTCTTTGTAGAAGTGGCCACTTCCCTTAAGTATATATATATATATATATATATATATATATATATATATATATATATATATATATATATATATATATATATATATATACTTATGAAGGGAGCGAACAGTCACCGAAACCAAGGTGCATAAGGGAACGTTGTTTTTTATTTTTTTTAAATGTGTTGTGCTTACCGGTGGGATATATTACTTAGATTAATAAATCCCATAAAGAAAATTACTTATGAAGCATCAGAAAAAACAACCATGCCGCCGGTGGGATCCGAGCACACGACCTCCGAATACCGCGTCCGGTGCTCTTAACAACTGAGCTACGGCGACGGCTGTCCAATCTGGTGCTCTCGTGGGTATTTGTTTATTTGGTGTACGCGAACCTTGAGAGTGTTCACCAGCGCCAACACACGTTCACCAAGCACAGCACATTAAAAAAAAAATAACGTTCCCCTATGCACCTTGGTTTCGGTGACTGTTCGCTCCCTGCATAAGTTTGTCAAACGGGCCCCTCATTTACCTTACCGTGTCTGCTAATAGCTTAACGAGGGTCTCGGTTCTGGCAGTCTTGATGTCACAGGTTGCTTAAGAGTGCTCTCGCACAGTTTCCGCCCTCGCCGTTAAATGACGTTCCACGTCACGCTCGCGGTATTACAGGACGTGCTACGTCCGCCGCTATGATCGAGGGTGGCGCTATTGAACCCTCTCAAGGTTCGCGTACACCAAATAAACATAAATACCCACGAGAGCAGCAGATTGGACAGCCGTCGCCGTAGCTCAGTTGGTAAGAGCACCGGACGCGATATTCAGAGGTCGTGGGTTCGGATCCCATGGGCGGCATGGTTGTTTTTTTTTCTGCAAGTAATTTTCTTTAAGTGAATTATTAATCTAAGTAATATTATCCCACTGGTAAGCACAACACATTAAAAAAAATACCGTTCCCCTATGCACCTTGGTTTCGGTGACTGTTCGCTCCCTTCATAAGTTTGTCGAACGGGCCCCTCATTTACTTTACCTTGTATGCTATATATATATATATATATATATATATATATATAGGAACTGCACAGCTACCTTGGTTTTCAATAACATCAGCCATGAATGTCAAAGAAGGAAGTGCGTCAGGCAACGAGACACGGTCTCGCTAGTGCTATTCACCGCGTGTTTACAGGAAGTATTCCGACTCCTCAATTGGGAACGGTTGGAGATAAAAGTTAATTGAGAATACCTAAGTAAGCCGCGATTCACTTATGATATTGCCTTAGTGAGTCACTCACAAGATGAACTGCAAATCATGATCAATGAGTTAGAAAGACAGAACAGAAAGGGTATAAAAATTAACATGCAGAAAACCAATATAATGTTCAACACTCTAGCTAAGGAAGAGCAGTTCACAATTTTCAGCTAGGTGCTGGAAGTGGTAAAGGAATACGTCTGCTTAGGGCAGGTAGTGACAGCTGATCCGGATCATGAGATGGAAATAACTAGAAAAAGAATGGGGTGGAGCGCGTATGGCAGGTTCTCTCAGATCATGAATAGCAGGTTACCGGCATCCCTCGAGAGAAAACTGTACAAAGCTTTATATTACCGGTACTCACCTACGCTGCAGAAACGTGAACGAAAACGGCTCATCTTAGGTTAAGGACAACACAGCGAGTCATGGAGAGAAAAATGATAGATGTAACATTAAGAGACCGGAAGCGGGTAGAGTAGGTTAGGGAACAAAGGCATGTTAATGGCATGATAGTCGAAATCAAGGGGAAGAAATGGGCTTGGGCAGGGAATGTAATGCGAAGGGAAGATAACCGCTGTTCCTTGAGAGACCAGTGGTTGTCTCCTTCCAAGAGAAGACAAACGTAGCAGGGGGCGGCAGAAGTTTAGGGGAAGATTATGAAGTTTACAGGCATAGGGTGGGCGCAGCTGCCAAAGGAGAGTGTTATTTGGAAAGACATGGGAGAGGCCTTTGCCCTGCAGTAGGTGTAGTTAGGCTGATGAAGATAGTGCTGGTGATGGTGATGATGATAGACCTATCACTCTTTCTGATGTTGCTTATAAGAACTTCGCAAAATTCCTGTAGTATTGCTTACAGCTCGCAATGTCTTCTATGATTGGAGCTTATCAAGCATGCGGCTTGAAAGGTCGGTCAATACAGTCCAATATGCATGTAGCGCGCACGTTGTTGCAGTATTGCAATGACGCTCACGAACAATTATCACTGCTGTAATTTGAGCTGGGAATGGCGCTCGATCATATGTCCCATTCATTTCTGTTTCCTCTTCTAAGTCACGTGAATCATGTTTCAATTCTATCTATTTCGATACGCGTTTGCTTGGAAAACTGTTGCACGCGTTTGATTGTTAATATCTGTCTCATAACAAATCCGCATTTAGTCCAGTGTGAAACATAGTTGCCCACTGACCCCACTAATGTACGCCTTATACTTGGAGCCATTACGTATAAGTGTAATAAACAGTGCAGCCGTGAGTGGTTTTCGTATTATGGGTCATGAACTGAAGGTAATTATCCTAAGCTGATGACCTCGCATTTTTCTTCGCTGCTAAGCAAACCACCCATGAGTTTATTCATTTAACGGAAGTGTTCGGTTCAGTTTTGGGACGTCGGATTAATCGTTCTAATAGTTGGGGCGTCTGGTTTGATATCTGGAGAACGACACCTGCTTAATAGGCTGGCATGCATTGGGCGCGTCCGCCACAGAAGTTCCTGTGAGTGCCTATAACCACAATGGACATCACTGGCAAGACCGCATGCCAACTCTTCAGCGCTACGCTCAGACTTTTGAGCCCCATGGGCTCTCAATTTCTGGCTGGACGACCGCATGCAGTGTCCTTCTCGCTCCTAAAACTTTATATGTACTTCAAATTATTCATTGCACAAGACTTTACATCCAGTGTTTCCACAAGGCTTTTCGAACTTATCTGTCGAATTCATCTTTTGAGTCAACGAGGCGTGATCAATGTTTCCGGGCTGTATGCGCTGGCTTCCTTGGTTTAGTGCACCATTATGTCCGACAGAGAGCTTCACGTTTAATAAATTTACGGGACGCTAGACGCGCAAATGGCAGCGATGGCGTAGAGGTAGAACATCCGCCTCGCGTGCAAGAGGACCGGGGTTCAAATCCTGGTGCCGCGCAATTCTCCACCGGGTTTTAAAAAAAAACAAAAAAAAACAATCCGCGTGTCGATGGAATTGCATAACCAGGCCTGGAGTGCGGCCTGATCTCGGTGACCAAAACCGACAACGCACTCCCTCACCAGAGCAGGATTTGGCCACCCTGGTGTAGTACTTGGCCACAACCTTCTATGATCAAACCAATTAACCCTCGTCCCTCAGTCCCCAGCGGCTGCAGAGCAACTGACCACGGCGGCGGTCAGACCTGTGACGCAGCGGAGGGTGCTAAGAATCTCTGGCTCCGGACAGGCCGCCATTGGAATCTGAACCTGGCAACGTTTAACGCTAGAACTTTACCTAGTGAGGCTAGCCTAGCAGTGCTGTTTGAGGAACTAGCGGGAATTAAATGGGATGTGATAGGGCTTAGCGAAGTTAGGAGGACAGGTGAGGCGTATACAGTACTAAAGGACGGACACATACTGTGCTATCGCGGGTTAGAGGATAGACGAGAACTAGGTGTGGGTTTCCTCATTAATAAGGATATAGCTGGCAACGTAGAGGAGTTCTACAGTATTAACGAGAGGGTAGCAGCTATAGCAATTAGGCTGAATAGGAGGTACAAGCTGAAAGTGGTGGAGGCCTACGCACCCACATCCAGCCATGATGACCAGACCGTTGAAAGCTTCTATGAGGACGTAGAATCAGCAATGAATAAAGTAAAATCGCAGTACACTGTACTGATGGGCGACTTCAATGCGAAGGTGGGCAAGAAGCAGGCTGACGACCACGCGGTAGGTGACTATGGGATAGGCTCTAGAAATAGCAGGGGAGAGTTATTAGTCGAATTCGCGGATAGAAATAATTTACGGATCATGAATACCTTCTTCCGCAAACGAGAAAACAGGAAATGGACCTGGAAGAGCCCCAATGGTGAGATTAAAAATGAAATCGACTTCATACTATGCGCTAAACCTGGCATCATTCAGGATGTGGCCGTCCTCGGAAGGGTGCGTTGCAGCGACCATAGAATGGTAAGGTCTAGAATTAGCTTAGACTTGAAGAGGGAACGGAAGAAGCTAGCGAAGAAGAAGACCATTAACGAGTTAGCCATAAGAGGGAAAGCACAGGAGTTTAGGATAGCGCTGCAAAACAGATATTCGGCTTTAACTGAGGAAGATGATCTTGATGTTAATTCAATGCACGATAATCTGACATCAATAATTACGGAGTGCGCAGTAGTAGTAGGCGGCAGGACAGTTCGAAAAGATACCGGGAAGCTATCTAAGCTGACGAAAGATCTGATTAAGAAGCGCCAAAAAATGAAGGCATCTAACACTACCGATAGAATAGAACTAACGGAGCTATCAAAGTTAATAAATAAGCGCAAGGTAGCCGACATAAGGAAGTTTAATATGGAGAGAATCGAGCATGCTATTAAGAACGGAGGTAGCCTAAAAACAGTGAAGAGGAAACTAGGCATAGGTAAAAACCAGATGTATGCATTAAGAGACAAGCAGGGCAATGTCATTAGCAATATGGATAAGATAGTTAACGTAGCCGAAGAGTTCTATACAGACCTGTACAGTAGCCAATGTAATCAGAGCGCTAATGAGAAAGACAGCAGTGCACAGCAATGCGTCATCCCGCCAGTAACGAAAGATGAAGTAAAGAAAGCCTTAGAAGCAATGAAAAGGGGAAAAGCAGCTGGGGAGGATCAGGTAACAGCAGATCTGTTGAAGGATGGAGGGGACATCGTGCTAGAAAAACTAGCCACCCTGTATACGCAATGCCTTATGACCTCGACTGTACCAGAAGCTTGGAAGAATGCAAACATTATCTTAATTCATAAGAAGGAAGACGCCAAGGACTTGAAAAATTACAGGCCGATCAGCTTACTATCCGTTGCCTACAAAGTACTTACTAAGGTAATCGCTAATAGAGTCAGGGCAACGTTAGACTTTAATGAACCAAATGATCAGGCAGGCTTTCGTAAAGGATATTCCACAATAGATCATATTCACGCTATCAATCAGGTGATAGAGAAATGCGCAGAATATAACCAACCTCTATATATAGCTTTTATTGATTACGAGAAAGCATTCGACTCAGTGGAAACCTCAGCAGTCATACAGGCATTGCGTAATCAGGGGGTAGAAGAGCCTTATGTCAAAATACTGGAAGATATATATAGCAACTGCACAGCTACTATAGTCCTCCATAAAGTCAGCAATAAAATTCCAATAAGAAAGGGCGTCAGGCAAGGAGACACGATCTCGCCAATGCTGTTCACCGCATGTTTGCAGGAGGTATTTCGAGGCCTTAATTGGGAACAGTTGGGAATAAGAATAAATGGAGAATACCTAAATAATCTGCGATTTGCTGATGACATTGCCTTGCTGAGTCACTCAGGAGGTGAACTGCAAATCATGATCAGCGAGTTAGACAGGCAGAGCGGATCGATGGGTCTAAAAATTAACATGCAGAAAACCACGATAATGTTCAACAGCCTAGCAAGGGAACAACAGTTCACAATTGGCGGCGAGAGCCTAGAAATTGTGCCGGAATACGTCTACTTAGGGCAGGTAGTGACAGCTGATCCTGATCATGAGAGGGAGATAACTAGAAGGATAAGAATGGGGTGGAGCGCATATGGCAAATTCTCGCAGATCATGAGTGGCAGTTTACCAATTTCCCTCAAGAGGAAAGTGTACAACAGCATGATCTTACCGGTACTCACCTACGGGGCAGAAACGTGGAGGCTAACGAAAAGAGTTCAGGTTAAGTTAAGGACAACGCAGCGAGCCATGGAAAGAAAAATGACAGGTGTAACGTTAAGAGATCGGAAGCGGGCAGAGTGGGTGAGGGAACAAACACGGGTTAATGACATCCTAGTCGAAATCAAGAGAAAGAAATGGGCTTGGGCAGGGCATGTAATGCGAAGGCAGGATAACCGCTGGTCTTTAAGGGTAACGGATTGGGTTCCAAGAGAAAGTAAGCGTAGCAGGGGGCGGCAGAAGGTTAGGTGGGCGGATGAGATTAAGAAGTTTGCAGGCAAATGGTGGATGCAGCTGGCAAAGGATAGGGTTAATTGGAGAGACATGGGAGAGGCCTTTGCCCTGCAGTGGGTGTAGTAAGGCTGATGATGATGATGATGATGATGAGACACGCAAAAGTTCGTGGATTCTTGCAAGTACATTTAGTTCGTGTTTTAACAATCCTCATTGTGTCTTCTAATGTTTCTGTTCGCCCGTGCTTATGGGGATTCATGCATGAGGTTTAATTATCTTGTCAGGCGGCTGCTAGGGCGGAACTGATCGTGCCCGGCTTGCGGCCCTCGCACGTGCCGCCCTGGTTTATTTTCATCTTCTGCCCCATTACATAGGTCGAATCAAGAGTGGGGGGGGGGGGGGGGGGGGCGAACTAAGCGCCACCGCGTTGCGGCGTCGCTGGGCGCTAGAGGCCCCCCCCGCCTAGACGTAATGGTGAAATAGACGCGTCGACGAGGGAGAGATGGAGCTGCCTTGGTGATAGTAAGATCGAGGTATACTCAACCACGTCGAAGCAGAGCTCCTTGTGAGGCGTCTCGATGTAGGCCAGTTTGAGAAGGTCCAACGAGACCACCTCATAGCGATCATTCAGGAAGATTTGAGCGTCTTGTAGAGGACGCAGTACGGTCCGTCATAGAATCCTGTAAGGGCGAATTTAAAGCATCTCGCCGGATAGAAACCTGTGTCAATGACTGAATGTCTCAGTGTACGAAGGTACGATAATCGGAAGACCAAAGCGAGGCCGTGTGCATGTGTGAAATGCGGTAATGTAAGCACAGGAGGTAATGCAGAGGTGATGGTGTAGGGTTCGGCGCGCTGTCACATCTTTTTGTACATGTGTTGCGAATATTCCGCGAGAGGGCAGTGACCTAGGCTGCACGTCCGGTTTTGTTTTATTTTGTTTTGCTTTGGTGCACGCCGTTAGAAGGGGACTCATGCCTTTTTGGTTAGTCTCCTCATTCGTCCTTGCGGTTTCCTTCGCCTCTCCGGACGGCGGGGCTATCTGCCGGCCTCGACCTTAGACCCTTGTCCTTTTGGCGAAGGATTGCGAGACCACCTAGGGAGGAACTCGGGGGTAAGGGAAAACGCTAACATCAGTTCTGAGCTTTCCCATTCGTCAAAACTGAGGAGCCGCAGTTAGCAGTTTATTTTTACGTGTGGAAGGGGGCGCGGGCATCTTCGGGGTGTACCCGCGAAGGAAGCCGCCGCGCCCGTGTGGTTTTTTCTCTAGCTACTCCTAGCTGGCAGGCGGTCGGCCTGGCCGAGTGCGGAGGGAGTGACCGTTGAGAGCTGGTGCAAGGCGCGCCAGTTTGACTGTTGGGACGCGGTGTCCCTCGCCTCTGTGCAGGCGGTTGGCTAGGCCGGCCGCGGATAGTTGTGGCCTATACTGACTTTTGTTTGTACCCATCTGTAAATAGCCTGTATAAAAGTTCGTTTCTCACTAAATCGCTTCGCCTGCAAGTATATCATCGTTAAGCCTTCAAGCGGTCCATCCAGTTTCTAGAAATCACCGGACCAACACCACCGGCAAATCTTTACTGATGGTGAGGGAGAAAATGGAAGAAACAAGTTCCCGGGAAGCCGCAGGTGTACATCAAAGACGAGTTAAGCCGCTGAACAGCCAAGGTCACGTTGAAAGAGAGCACGTAGGCCAAAAAGGACCATAGGCAGGTGGTCGAACTAGTGCTGTCGATCCAGGCGCGCTAGTGATAGAGCGGCTCGACCATGCTGTTGCTATAGGGATGGTATGTGTGGTACGGAAGTGCTTAGTGTCAAGCAGAGGGTT
The DNA here is from genome assembly GCF_052857255.1 of Amblyomma americanum. Taxonomy (NCBI): domain Eukaryota; kingdom Metazoa; phylum Arthropoda; class Arachnida; order Ixodida; family Ixodidae; genus Amblyomma; species Amblyomma americanum. The sequence goes on along the minus strand of NC_135502.1, from coordinate 103,183,689 downwards.
GAGAGATGTAAAGAGGGTACACTCAAATTGTCGGCCGTGCTCCATGGTCATCATCATCATAATAATCATCGTCATCGTCAGCCTGACTACACCCACTGCGGAGCAAAGGCCTCCCCCATGTCCCTTCAATTATCCCTCTTCTTTGCCAGCTGCATCCACTCTATGCCTGCAAACTTCTGAATCTCGTCCGCCTACCTTGCTTTCTGCCGCCCCCTGCTACGCTTACGTTCTCTTGAAATGCGAACAAAAAGCTTTGGCAACCATTTCTGCAGTGATCACCGCAATGGGCACGGCTTCGGGCCAATGGGTAAAGCGGGTAGTCATGGTCAGAATGCAGCGGCACAAGTACGAGGGAGGAAGCGGTTTACGAAGTAAAGATGGCAGTGGTCAAAGCGACAGCCAGGTGGCATGAAAGACGGTCAGGCAGCCTTCGCGTGGCGGGTCACTTTCGTGGTCTGGCAAGGAAGGCATGCCCGCGCCCACAGGCGAACATTAGTGTTGAATCTTGGCGAGACGTAGCGCTGGGTAACGAGACGCTTTGTGGCTCGATGCTGGGATGGCAGACGGCATGAAGTGAAACGCATACCGCTCGACAAAAAGGCAGGCGGAATAATAGGGTGCGGTAGGGCCATCTACGTGTCGCACCATACCAATCTGGGCGCAAATAGATGAAGCCTCCGCTGCAGCTGGAGGAAACGGGGGAGTAACGCAGGGCTTCCAGCTCAGGGTCCTCTAGCTGCGCCTGAGCCAGCGGGTCCCTGTCCGCAGCACATGGAGAATTGCCAACAAAGGTGATGCGCGAAAGAGCATCAGCTGCCTCCTTGTATGTGCGTCGTTGTCGGTGCAAGTATCTGTTGTAATCGATATGCAGGCCAAGTAATGGAATTCTCGAGCGTTGTACTTGGAAGAATTTCTACGGAACACATATGCCACAGGCTTATGATCCGTCAAACCTTAAATTGCTGGCCCTCCAAAAGACAGCAAGTGCTGTATGGTGGAGTAGATGGCAGGTAGTTCCCGGTCAAAAGTGCTGCAGCGGGTCTTAGCCGGTTGGAGCTTCCGAGAGAACAAACCCAGTAGGTACCACTCGGAGTTGATTTGCTGCTGAAGAACACACGCCGGTAGCGTCCACCATGATGCGAGTGGGCACGTCCGTCCCTGGGTGAATGAAAAGGGCTGAATCAGGAACGGCTTGCTGAGCTGCCCTGCAAGCAAATTGAACTTCAGGTGACGAGGAAAGCGCGGATGAGGAGCTCTTGGTTTGCAAACAAGGTCGGTCAGGGGATGCAGAAGCTCGGTGCAGTGCGGAATAAAGCACCGTGCAAAATTCACGAAGCCTAAGAACTCCCGCAGCTTGCGCAGAGTAGCGGCTACTGGGAAGTCTTTCAGAAATTTGACGTTGGAAGGCAACGGACGACCTGCCAACGCCAAGATGTGGTGGCCCAGAAAGACAAGCTTGGGAGCACCAAAGGCCCATTTCTTGGCATTGACTACCAGGCCAAATTGCTGATGTCGAAATAAAAGTTCCCGGAGTTGATGATCATGGTCTTACGGTCTGTGACTCCCGACAAAGATGTTGTCAAAGTGAGAAAATACAGACGGCAGTCTGCGCATCAACTCATAAAAAAATGGTTGAAAAGTCTGAGCCGTGTTGCGGAGCCCAAAAGGCATGCGCACGTAGTCAGAGGCCAAAAGTTGTGATAGCCCTTTTCTTTGGTACATCGGCAGGCTCGACAGAGATTTGATACACCTTGGCAAGGAGCACTTTGCTGAAGATCTTGCGTCCTTCTAAGTTGGTTGAGATCATAGATATGAGAAAGGGGATAGCTATCGTGGATGATGTAAGCGTTGAGCGCGCGGCAGTCGCCAGACGGCCGCTAGTCTCCTCGTTCTTTCGGGGGCTCCAGATGGAGGCCTGAAGGTCGAATTATACCCAGCAGAAGCATGTGCTCAAATTTCCTTTTAGCAACGGCCAGAGGCTCACCGAAGATATGGCGTGGTCGAGCGGCGACAGGCGGACCATTCATAACATTGTGGTGGGATACGCTGTGCCTGGATGGCTGGACTAGATTTGAGGGCTTCGTGACACTAAGAAAGTCTTCCAGGACTTCAGCTTGCCGGCATAGCGGAAACAGCATGGGGATTGGGGATACCAGTGTCAGCGACAGCCTAAATAACGGCAGCGATAGAAAGGCCTGTCTTGCTGACGATGAGGCGATAATGGCGCATGCTGACGTCCACATAGAAATGTGTCAGAAATTCGGAGCCGAGGATGGGCTGACAGACGTCGGCTACGATCAAGACCCACCAGAAATTGCACCACAGACCAATGTTGAAAGTGAAGGACCGCAAATCATACGTAGTGAACGAGGATAAGCTCGCTGCATGAAGATGAGGTACAGATGACTTAGAAGTGCGGTCTGACTTGGAGAGCGGCAGTACACTGACGTCGGCAGCATTGCCAGCGAAGAACCGCAGACCAGAAAATGCGATCTAGGACTGAGAAAAGGTGGACGGGTTGAAAGTCGAGGGCACATGCAACCGTAACTCACCTCGCTTCGCGTTTCCCGACCAATTGCATGGGGAGGTGCACGCGCGGGCATGGTGCTAGAAAGTACATTTGTACCAGCACCAGCAAAGTGAGGTGGGAGACCGGCGCAAGTGTGGATCAGTCGGGAAAGCAGAATGGAGGCCAGTACCTGAGGAGGAACTGCTCTGGCCATGTTAGGAGGTCCGCAGGGCGACAAGAGATGCGGCGAGCTGGTCGTTCCGGGCCTCTAACTGGGACAGGGCCGAGGACTCTGCTGTGGATATGGGGGCGGCGACGGAAGGAGCATGCACGTCGTGGGGTCGATCAGCTAACCGGGAGAGGCGATCGAGGGTCACGTCACCTCCAGAAACCAAGAAGTGGCGGGTGGACTGCGGCAGGCGCTGCAGGAAAAGCTCCATCAACGAGGCACCGTTGGTGTCGACGTTGCTTGCTCCCAGGAGCTACCGCTTGCTAGTGAGGAGCTGGGAGTGGCGGCGATCTCCAAGCTTTTAGCCGGTGAGCAAATGCTGAAGGCGGGCGCTCTCAGACACCGTGGTGCGGTCCATAACGCTCTGCTTGAGGCGCTAATATAGGGCATTGCCCAAGGGCCCGAGATGATGTCCGCGACCTCTTGAGCCACCTCAGGAGAGAGACTGGAATGTAGGCGGTGAAACCGAGACGTCTACCATGTGAGGCGGTGGAGCTGGAAGGTGGCGTCCACCAAAGCAAACCACACCAGTGGGTTCTTGGACCAGAAGCATGGTAGGCGGAGCAGAATTGCTGGAACGTCCCATATGCGCGAGGCAGCAGGTGGAAGGTCAAGTGAGGTCGATAGGTAGCTAGGGTCGGTCATTTCTCTGTCCGGAGTCACCACTGTCGGCAAATTGCGGGGTTGCGGCGGGGCGCCAAAACTAGAGGTTAAACATAGGAGGCTCATAGGACCAAACTGCTCGTGCTGTTGTTGTTGTGTTAGCCTTTGCTAATCACCTGCACTTAATAACGGAAAAACAAATCCATGCGGGACTGCCACCAGTGGGTTCTACCTCAAGAAGGCCATTGACTGAAAAGGTATAAGAATTTGGCATGCAAAGAAGTCATGTGGATAAAAAAAGTAATAAATATACAAGTTAAATTGTAATATAGCATAGAGAAGAAAATATTGCAACATTGTTGACGGGCAGTGGGCCCGTTTTGCGGCGCGGGCACGTGCCACTCTGCATTATTTTCATCTTCTGCGTTGTGTAGCTGATACCTCGTTACCAGCTGGGAGGGCGGCGTCGGTGGATGCTGCAGGCTGCTCGTTTGCTACTTCATCGTTTTTCCCCTCAGTTGATTTTTTAAAGTGCCTAGGGGACGTTTCTACAAAGACTAAATTTCTATGCTATTCCCTCCACCATTTTATCGCTCTGTTCATTTTGGTGTACCGGGACATCATGTACCCAAGGTAGAATTGAAATGCCCCTCTCCTGATGTAAAAAAAATACATTTTCCTTTAAGTTGCACAACGTAAGAATACGAGTTAAAACACAGCTAGAAAGAAAAGGGTATTTTTGTGTCAACAATAAATTGTCGCCTTGTGATGCTCCTACAGCGTTGTGCATTGCTTCATCAGATCTAGACATGCACCACACTTTTGCGATATAATGAAACGAACATTGATTAAAAGCCCTAATTTGTCGGCGCATTATGTACGATATCTCTCACTGTCATTAGATGATGAACGCGTAGATATGTTATTTTTAATTGAATAGCCTCTGGTAAACAAGCATGATGAACCGACATTTTGAATCTGTTGCTTCAGTTAAAGACTGTTTCAGTAGAATAATTGCCCACCTAGAAGAATTGTGTACGCAGAGAGAGTTTGAACTGGAGTGTCACTTACTCTAGGTGGTGTCCTGTTCATTCCCTGTTTCCTACTTCCTTGCTGCTTAGATGTGTCGTGTTATAACATATTACCTAAGTGCTCTGCATTGACGCATTTTCCGTGCTTATGTGCTGTGTATTGACTCTTTTGCCGTGCTTCGTTTCGTAGGTGAGTCGAGTTGTCACTGTTTTTCTGATGTTTTGCAGATAGTTCATGTACATCAAAAATAAAAAAAAAACAACGGCGATAACCTAGCGGTCTCGCCCAGCGGCCTTTGATGATGGCCTGTCCGCGCTGCCACGTATTAGACTGCGAGTCGTGGGTATTGACGTGAATTATTTTTCATGCCTATTTTTTTCTATGCCGACATACATCAACAAAAGATTTTTCTAGGCTTCGATGAGTGCTTTCGCACTAAGAAAAATCTGCTGATTTCCTCATACCGATCTCCTCCCAAAACATGAGTCCTTTGGAAAAAAACGAAAGTAAAGCATTTTGTGCCTACAATTGTTGTTCGCCTTCCATCCTATATGCAGATCTCGTGTTACATCGAATATAGGCGCCCACGGAGGCTACATTTCTTCGTATTTTGTTTAGAACGGAAACGTATGTAATTTTCTTATTCTTGTGCTTTGCTGAATTTGTCCCATATAACGATGCCATATGAATATAAGCCCTTAAGATCCCTGGTGCTACCATTTATAGTATGTTTATTTTTATATCTTCGTTTGATTATTGGTACCATAGAAACAGCAAAATGTTTTATATAGTTGATATGTTGTTTGTGCCATGCGCATGTGAACATGCACATGGCACATGCACATGTGTCATTAGGGCGGAATGATACCTGATAGCTGATTTATTATCTGCTGCGGGTCCTTGGACCCTTGATATTAAACTTATTTTTGGAATATGGCGGAGTGCTCGGTTTGAAGCACTCTGGCACGGGTCAGCCCGATATTGCAATGCCTCCGGGTCGGCCCGGGGCATATTCGCGCACGCATTTTCTTTCTATCACTACTCTCCTCTCGTTTAAATCTCCTACTTTCAGCACGCGGCACCGAGCGTGGTCCGGCTTGAGCCAGTTGGCAGGCCCGTGCACTTTTCTTTCCTTTTTGTTCTTATCCGAAACAGCAGTGGTAGTAGCAACAACAGCAGCAGCAGAACACTGGTACATACTATTGCTGTGGTTGGTGAGTCTTTGAACGATATGGTAATCGACCAGCTTGGAATAGACCAAGCTCACAAGACACTCCATGCTTGTAAAGCGACAGAGGCTGAAAGTTTGTTCTCTTCACTGCTTTGTTTATTCCCTCGTCAGATATGTACACGGTTGTGCGGCATCTTCAATAAATCATTACACAGAATATGCTTACCTGATTATTGGCAACTTTCAAACGTTGTTTCGCTGGATAAAGCAGGACCGCGAAGTAGTGTTTTAATCTCCGGCCTTTTTCACTTACCTGTGTTGAATGTAAGTTACTAGAGAATGTGTTCTTCAGCATTTGCAGCCATTTGACACTAGCACTCTCTTCTAAGTCTCCAACTGCGTGGATTTTCTAGTAGTTTGTTCTTGCCCAATACTGTAGGTTAACTGGACGAATGATTTCATAGAAACTTTGCATATGAATCTCTCTGTTGACTGTTTTACGATTTCAAAAAGGCGTTTCATGTATTTCTCATACCTTTAAAACTAAAATTTAGATGTTGATGTGATAAACTATACTGCATAAAGCGCATCAAAGAATATCAAAATTTGAGACGACATACTGCAGCGCGTAATGGTAGCCATCCAGTGAAAATGCGTCTTCTGGGACGCCGGAAAAGCCTTGGCCATAGGACCGAATTTGCTTGTAATTTAATTAACTACACCTGCTTCCTTTATTTATCGAAAATAAGCTTGATATCTGCCGAAGACTGCGTATTGGACACTCCAATTGAAACTGCTCTCAGTGCACTGATTCACAAAGCGACCTGAACAATGTAAATGAGAGCGGCACCAAGTGGAACATGCATGTAGACTTGCAAAGAAATGGTTCTTATGCGCTTTTCGATGAAATGAAAACGTTATTATTTCTTCTGGAAGGTAAACATGACCAAGGTCTCATCAGTTCAGCAATATAAATATTTTCGTTTTTATCTTGCCTCTGGTCTATCCTGGCGCCGACACATCAAAAGTGATTCTTGAAGAACTCTAGATTTCCTGCTTAGAAATGCAAAACATTTGCCACTTCAAGCAAATAGGTTATCGCACAAACGTAATGTTCTACCTTACCTGAAATACACTTATTCTGTGTCAAATTACATGGTTGGCATGTCATGTCAAAAATTTAAATGTATTTAGATATCTAGCGACGTGTTTGATTTTGTCCTCTAGATTATAAAATGATTGCAATGTCTCGAAAGGCCAGAAAATCCTTGGTTACCAATCACTACAAAAGTGAGAGAAATCTCAGTCAAATTTTTGAATTATGGAAATAAATCTCGCTGGGATATAGACTTCGACAAATATTATCACAAGCGTAGTAATCTTCCATTGGACCTATATCGTGTAAATTTTTACGGTACATATTGTTACGGTACACAGTCGTGAGGCGAACAGAATGTTCTGTCTTGGTGCTGTTGACGACGACGAGGACGCTGCAACCGCTGCTGTGGCTGCCTGGCTTTCGTGTGCTTCCAGACTGCGGCTTGTCGCGCCTGCTGCTGTGCTGAGTACCATAGTATTCGGTGGTGGTGTCGCGGTACTAAACCAGGCTATGCATGTACCTCCGCAGTGGCCGTCAGCTTCCACCCATCACTGTGCCGTCGACACTCCTCCGGGCCACCGCCGACCGTTGTGGTGCAGCCTCCTGTCTTCTGACCCGCAGGGCCCGGAGTAGGAAGCAGAGAATCTGTATGATTTCGAGGCCACCTCGTTTTCGCAAGCAACGCGGACTTGACCCTGGACAGGGACAGGGAAAACCTCGGCGATGTAGAGGAAGCCGGAGGCCCGCTACGCTGAACAAAGGATGCCAGGCAGAAGAGGGAAGCTGATTTCTCCATCTAGTCGCGAATTTAGACTCTTACGGCCGCAATGCCTAGCGCTTGTCAAAAGCGCCGGAGGGGGAAATGAATTATGCTCTCTCCAAGCTGCCGTATCTGTTAAAGTCGACGTATCAAGTTAACCCGGCAATATGCAGCGGTCCACTTTCCTGAGGACTTATATAGCTCAAAGCTATGAAGATTTTGACTAAGCCGACTTGTTGCCTCTTTCAGGCGCCTCACCACCTTCGGCGCCACCGGTACCGGTACCATGCTAATCTGAGAGTATGCTATGTTTCCCTTGCCACTTTTGGTGCGTGAAAATGTGACGCGTGCTCTCCCCTGTGCTATTTTTATACATCGTACCTAATCGCCGCAACACTGCCGACAACGCCGCACGCCGTCCCAGATATTCATCACGCAGGGGCCCTTCAAACTAACGCGGTCTTTCGGCAGCAGATAAACGAGGGAGTTTTCGTTCATGATACTACTCGGCACTGCTGCCAAAGGACTCACAGCTAAACGATGCAATATAAAGTACAGGGAACAGAGACAAAGCTTGCTGCAGAGAAAGCACACTCGCACAAGTAAAATCAACGCGTTTACCACAAGCCCTTCCGATCGGAGCAGGTCGTTTCAGATTTTCTTATTTTTCTTAATTTCGACTGCCCTTTACGATTTGTCGCTCTGTTCGTTCTGCCGCACCTGCCGAAATGCCAGTCTCCGAGTGAGAAATAAAGCAGAAGGAAGAAGGCACTAAAAGAGAAAGCCAGTCGAAGCCACAAGAGCCTGCCTACCCTTTTCTGCTTTCACTCTCTCGTCTTCCACTGCTCCCGGGCTTTAACTCCTTTCTTGATTTGTGACGTCATTTTCGTTTCCTTTTCTTCAGCCCGATAGCCGTGTTCTCACAGATAAACAGTAGCAAAGGCAACGAGTCTGTGCAGTCATCAGCGATCTTTTTTTAGACTTCATGGCTTTCTTCTGGATCCAGTGTTCTCCAAATGCTCTTTTTTTTCTTTTGACCTCCTCCACTGCATCCGCTTAATTTTTCGGCCCTGACTTTTACGCCATGGTCGTCATCGCGAGTAAACGAAGTCGTAATATATAGCTTGGTTAGGTGAAATGCGAATGAAGTTTTCACTTCTTTTTCGGTTCGAGGCTCGTCTTTAAAGGTCAAGCATTGTTAAGACAAAGAGAAGCGAAATCGGGCTTACGGTCTTTCTTAAGAGTAAACACGATAACGTTAACTCATTATTGCCTATATATGAGGAATTTGTTACATTCTACATTACATTACTAAATCGATGCGCCACTGGCCTGTGATGGCAGCTGCTTGGACTGGCTGTGCTTATGAGATCCAGGAGCAACACTCGCCACAGATCCTTAATTGAACTGCTGCTTTCCACGTCTTGTATTTTTCTCACAATATGGTGTCCAGGTTAGGAAGACGTCACACTCGCACGCGAACTGTGTGACCCACCTGCCTCCTGGATATCACCTGCATTGCAGATGGACTACCTAGAACAGGATGTCCACATCCCAGTGGTCCCACAAAGGGGCCTCACACACAGCGGCTAAGCGGCTGAGTAGAAGCTCTAGCGCTCCCGCAATAAAACGCGGTTATAACGTCGCGAAGTTACGTTGCTTTCGTTTGCACATTTGGCATACTTGCCGACAATGTCAGTAAATTGGCCATCATCGCCTGAACGGTTGCTAACTTCATTGTGATGGCGCCAGCACAGCTTGGCTATCAGGAGACACAGATAACGTGTCTTGAGTGCGCGCAAAGTACGCTCAAGGGCTCATCCTCCCAATAACTTCACCCCAAATAAGCCGAGCACCAAGACGAGGAAAACCTGTCTGTTGTTAAACCGGTGGATACCATCCGGTGCAGGGACACGAACCCTGCAGTTTACTCTTAACCGACTGATGCTAATGCTATGATTCTTAGGCAACCGCTGCGGTAGGCATGCCAATCTTAATGCCGCCAAGTGCCTGTTTTTGCAACCAGTATAAAACTACTTGCTTGTATTGAATCATAAAGCAAGTCAGACACAGAGCAAGAATATAGCAAATGCATTTGCTCACGACCTTAACTGGTAAACTTTGTGCTGCAATGATTCTTCCTAAACTTTTCATATCTTTTCTGACCTTGATGTAATCAACTAAAATATGAGCACAAATTTTAGGGAAAAGTAACCAATCTTTTTGCTGCTTATTGGGCAGACAAGACAGCTCACCGAAAGGGCCTTCGTCTTTTCGAAGCATCCGAAAAAGGCTCACAGAGTCAAGAAGCACCAGGTATTCAGTCCAAACACTTTACATTGAAGCCCGGAACGCGCATGAATATATCAAGTATTCCCTGTGTACCGCAATAATGAAATAATTTAGGAGAAAAAAGCAGTGTTTTAGAGAATTAGAACAGCTTACTTCAACCGTCTAAAAGAAAGTCTTCGTGCGTGACTGCTTAAAGCTACGAAGATAGAGTGCTGGTCCCAAAACCCTTTTTCCAATTGTGTGCGCGTTGTAAACAGCTTGCTGGATGTGCGAACAAGCAAGGACTTTCTATATTCTGTTAAGAGAGAACAGAAGCGAAATAAGTAAAAGGAGCTCAGTCAAAAAAAAACAAATAACCTCGCGGTGTAGCAAAAGGTAGACAGCAAACAAAAAATCAATCTGATAAAGTTGCCGCAGGAGGAATGCACCTAAACCGAGCATGATTGGGAATTGTAGACAGTACCCGCCTCTCCGTCTCAAAGCGTGGTGTACGCCATCACAGCGGCTCGCGGGATCCAGGACCGTACAGAATGGGTTGCCCACGATCGAGGCTAGGAGCGCCGGTTTGTTTGCTACGCTAGTAAAATGAGTGTGTCCGCAAAAAGAGGGCGTTGTTCACTCAGCAGGAAACTTCTTTTAAAGAAAACCGGACACCCATGTCTGGTAGCAAAAAAGCGTAACAAGCCCAGGGTATAATGGAATTACTTTACTCCGTTGAATAAAGTAGCGTGTTGCTAGAATGCCGTTTTTCGCGTCCTATTTTTCGCAGCTCTACCTGAGATAGTTTTTAGTGTCCATACGTGTCATTACCTATTTTTTTTGGTCCTCTGTCATCGTAAGCAGGGATCTAGATTTTCGGCTTGATTTTTAAGCCTAGGAAGTTGTACATTTAATCCAGTTAAAAAATTAAACACCTCAAACAACAAAGTACAGCCTAGGTGCCTGGCCAACCTCCCTCGCGTGTGTGCTTGCAAGCATTGCTCAGCGAAAGGGGGATAATAAGAAGCAGAAGCAAGGCCTTGCAAGCAACTGGCGATGCACTCGTCCCCTCAAGAAACACGAAGAGATTTCCCACTGGACCAACTCTGTTTGCCTCTTGGCGGCTCCTACCTCAGCGTAAGCTACGAGTTGATAGCCTTTTCGCCCTCAAATTCCAGCCACCACGAAGGAAACAGACCGCTTCCGCAACACAATTCAGTTGCACGCAGTGGCGCTTCTTTTGAGCGCGCTGGAAAACACCTTCCATTGCTGTCCCAAGTTGAAAGCTCTGTTGGAACACTGGCCATCCCGCAGCATGGACTGCTCGCGTAACGATGGAAAAGATAGTACTCAGTCATAATTTCCCCTCCGCTGCATTTAAAGAACCTGTTCTTGCCTTACCTTTTAATTTACTTGCGGCGGCACTAAGGCACGCATTATGCCACCTATAGCGCTATCCATACTTGCCACACCGAGAGGCTGTTCCACAGATATCAGTATATCATAATGTTTAGTAAAACGTACGTAAAATTACCTGAGAAATTCCCCTGTGAATGGACATAGCAGCCCCACTCTGAATGAACGTACTAAATGAAGTTGCTAATAAGCTCTCAATTTCTCGTATGTTTTGTGTTTTATGCTGTCCGTGTTGAGCACCAACACTCATACAAAGGCAATCTGAAAGCCAGGCATCCTATTGTAATTGAGTGCATTGCTGATAGACGAGTTTGCGCTAAACGTGCTTATATAGCCGATGTACTCAGAATGGGCAGTCGCTTTTATGGTCGCACTATGTTGTCTATAAGTGTAAACCAAGACAAAAAAATATCGGTTTTGAAGAATTTACATACAGCGCGGTACCTGTCTGATTTCTCGGTGGACGCATCAACCGTGCCGAAAGGGAGGGATGAAGGCGAGAATGAGAGAAAAAAGCGAGAAAGAGGTGCCGCAGTGGAGGGCACTTGAACGATTTCTACCTCCTGAGTGTATCTAACGTGCACTGAGTCGCACAGCGCAAGGACATATTTTGCATTTCGCCTCCATCTAAACGAGGCCGCCACAGCCGGGATTGAGCCGTGGTAGTGAACTTTTGGGTGCAGTAGCTAGCTCACCACAAAAAGCGAGCGTCAATAGGCAGCAAAGAAGACACGTAGCACACTTCATTTCCGGAATGCGGTTTCAGGTAGCGCAACTATTCTTTCGCACTCTATGGAGGAGCAATCTCTGTCCAGTAGCCGGTCCCAAATATCATATTGAACATAATGCCATCTATTCGGACAAAAGTGAAAATCCGCTACTCTCAACTACACCACGCATGTTACGTATCTCGGTTTTTGATAGTGCTGGTTTTCTACTCAGTATATCGCATGCAAAGAGATCACCAAGAAAGCGCTACACAGCGGTTCAAGTGCCCTTGCCTCTGCATGCCACGCAGCTCAACGCGGTGACGTTCGTCAGATTGTGGCGGCCACATTTCTGCCCTAGTATACGGAGCACGAACTCATAGGCGCGTCTTGTATGTAATGCGCTTGTAGCTCGCTCTCGCCACTCGACAGAACCTTATCACCGCTATGATATACCTAAACAATGAACTTATAGCGCTCCGAATGGCCCTAACTGCGTTTTCTCTTGCGCCGACATGGAACATTGTCTGTTGCCGTGCCCCGTCTCTATCGCCTCTTCCCACTATCCTATACAGCCTTCCCCTAACTGATCCACCTTGTTGGAGGGCCTTAAGAAAGACATGCAGTGACCCGTGGTGAGGCTTTTCATCAATATTGTAAGCGTATTGACTAGGCGAACAATGAAAGTTTTTAGAACTTGAGCAAAGCCATGTCGCCCGGCCGGCCCGGCTTCACATCATGGCTTTCGAGTAATAGCTGCTCAACCTGTCGGTCGGCAGTAGAGAAGAGACCCCGTGTGCCCGCTAGAATCGGAATCCCACTCGCTTGGCTGCCTGCTCTAGCCTTGCCGCCGCTTTTATCGGGGCCATTCGACGAGAAGACAACGGAATTGTGGACAGCGCAGGGTAGATTCTTCCGGACTACAAACGCAGCTTTCGCAGTTTAAGTCTACCAGTCACTGCAATATCTGTCTGTTATTATAAATTAGGCGCTGTGTAGGAATCGTTCCTCTGCGTACATGGTGAAAGACGTAAGTGGAAAACAGCGCTCTCTTCGCACGTTAATTAAGTCTTTGTATTAATGTTTTCAATCCTCACTACCGATACTACATATCAAAACTTTCATTGCTTCCTGCACCCTTATAACCTTGATTTACGGCACCAGTTGATGCCTGAGCATAAGAATCTTAGCGCCTCAGCTGCATGTATAGTATCATCCCCCATTTTAGGCTTTAACATGAATATAGATCATTTTTCGCTGCGTTTTCATTCTTGTTGTTCGCCAACCTCATAGAAAACTTCACTGTTCCTGAAGATTTCATTGACTTGAAACATTCAATCGCATTCTATGAATAGGGTTTTGGCTAGAACTGTCGCTTCGAAGTATTCTATTAAAACGTGCTGTTGGCAACATCAGGAATTGATATATGGAGTGGCAAAGGTCTTCACCATGCTTCCCAAATATCATAGTCATTAGTTTTCATGTTTATACATGTGAAACATATATTATGAACTATGCTAGGAGAAGCATATCAAGAACAAATATGCGCTTTTGGTAGGAGCCACGTACTCAATACTTACTTGAAAAATGCTTAAGTTAGAAAAAGCTAACACATGCAGTGATAGTAGTAGAGCACTGCACCAGCTGCCAGCCCGAGACGGAAAATTTAGTGCTTCGCCTGTCCATGGCCAGTCCAGACTGGAAGTTGCGGGGCCGGGCGGACTCGGGCCAGTAAATAGAGAAGTTGTGCGCAGCTTTTAAATCATTACTGTACTGTGAACACACTTGAGAATTTCCAGCAACTACACGGTTGAAAGAGCAATAATTTGTCGAGAAAAATTTGGCGCTTAGTTTCTTCCCCTTTATATCTGCTAGTGTTGCAGTTTATTCAAGTGTGAAAACTTACCAACGATGCTAAATTATTTTTTTACTCTTGCCTGGAATCGTATCACAGATGGAGGAATCCTGGTGTTGAAATGTTTGCAGTTGTTTATAAAAAAACACCGGAAAAATAAAGCTCTGGAAAGCAATATGGCTGATCAACCGCCCACTAAATCTTTAGTTTTTGTCTCCGAATGAGAGAAGGCCTGAGGCAATAAACACCGCATTAAAAAAAAAGGCTGATTTGTTGACCTCGTTTAATTTGTGTCAAATTGCTACGACCTTTCTCCGCAAAGTTTCGAGGCTGATTTATTTTCTTCTCTAGACTTGATTTCCCAAAACAAATGTTCGTGCTTATCTGTAGTGCCATCTTTTCGGGTTAACCTGATTTATTTATGTGTATTGCTGTGGCAGCCGCTAGATGGCACCACTCGTAGAAAAGTACATTGTCACTAGTCGTGTGCGCATTCTAGCGTGAGTGAATGTGGAGAGATGGAAGTCCAGCTCGAACAGCGTGCAAGCGTAAAATTCTGTGTGAACCCTGGCAAGACAGCCACACAGACGTATGAGTTCCTATGTGACGCTTACGGCTACGAGAAATTATCGCGGGCGTGACTTTTCGAGTGGTACAAGAGGTTCGTTTCGGGGAGAACGTCAGTGGAAGACGACAAAAGGCAGGGGCGCTCTTCAACCTCACGGAATGAAAACAACGTGGCTCGGATCACGGAAATTGTACAGCAAGACCACACTATTACCGTCCGCATGCTATCAGATGCTCTGGACATTAGTAGGACAACATGCCACCAAATATTTCGTGAGAACTTGGGGAAACGAAAGCTGAATGCCAGACTTGTGCCGCACTCTCTCACACAGGACCACAAGGACACGCGGGAATCAGTGAGTGCTACTTTGCTCTCCGAGGCAGAGATGGATGCTGCATTCGTCGACCGCATCATTTCTGAATACGAAACATTGTGTTTCCAATACGATCCTCAAACAAAGAGGCAGAGTGCCGAATGGCGGTCAACAAGCTGTACGGCGTCGGGAAAGTTGCGGCCGCAGAAGACCAAAACAAGAACGATGCTGATAGCTTTTTTGTCGATGCCAGAGGTGTCATACACCATGAGTTCGTCCCACATGGGCAGACGTGAATCAGGAGTTTTATATACGCGTGCTCCAACCTATGCGTGGTGTACTGCGATGCTGTCGCCCTGACTTACGGACATCTGGACACTGGAGCCTTCTCCACGATAAATCAAGGCCGCACACTGCTCTCAGCGTTAGAAAATTTCTCGGCAAGCACCGCATTACTGTACTTCCCCATCCGCCATACTCGCCTGGCCTCTCTCCATGCGACTTTTTCCTGTTTCCTCGTGTGAAGAGAGCCTTAAAAGGTCACTAGATGGGGAGCATTGAGGCCATTCAAGGCGCCACAACAAAGGAGCTGACCGCCCTGCCAAAAGAAGGGTTTTCCAACTGTTTCCAAGAGCTCAAGGAGCGTTGGAGGCTGTGTATGGATTGCAAGGGAGACTGCTTCGAAGGGGTGCTGCACAAATGATTTCAATAATAAACGCATTTTTTAATAAACTCAGTCTCGAAACTTTACGGACAAAAGTTGTATGTCTAAGTACCTTCGAAAGCGCGAGCCTGGTCACGTTGAACGATAAAGTAGAAGAGGTTAAGAAAGAAAAGCGCTAAATCCTGTAGTGGGCTTGTCCTTAATCGAGAGTATTAACACCTCACAAATGGCTCATTTCCACGAATGCGTTCGCCTTCTAAACTGCACAGCATCACTGGCTTGGGCTGCTTTAGCTATAAGCAAGCACACGCTGTCGAATTTACAGGAGGGCGCTCCGTATCGGCTCGTTATTGTGTACCCATCACGACTGCACATTTGAGGCTTCACAGAAAACGCTCCGAAAGGACCTTCATTCGACTTTTCAACGGGCAGCTGTTTGCCCAGCCAGCTTGGCGTGCTCTAATTAATTCTGAAAAATCCACAAAGGGATGACTACATCTCTGTACAATCACACGAGGAGGTGCAATTTTGAGCATTTTTTCTTATTTCCTTTCAGTTTTTTTTTAAAGCACTGCCATTAAGTGCGCCAAGCACGCCCTTCCCGCGAATATTCCTAGGGGTGTGCGTATGCTTCTAGGACGCGTTAGACCGAGTCATGAGTAAGTCTATTTTGTGACGCCGTGGGGTAGCTTAAAAGAAAGCCTTGGGCTAAGCATTTTGTGAAAGTTCTCGAAGCCCATTCAATTCTTCCGCACTTGCAGATGCCGTTTATTGCCACAGAACGATACAGCGACGGCACGTTCCGTTCATCAGAAATCTACAGCAGCCGTTCGCGAAGAGCATTTTAAGTTAAAGACAATTTTAATTCAATTACTTTGTGTTATAAACAGCACCGCTATGCTCCCCAAAGTTCCTTTTCATACTCCTTCAAAACCTGTTGCGCGGGCTTAGCGAATTTAATGGTGACAGAATTCATAGTCGCAGGTTCGATCTCGGTACAGCATCCAATTGCTAAAGAAGGGAAATGCACGAACGCCTACGTGCTGTGCTGTGTAAACGCGTGGTAAAGAAATCAAGATAGTCAAAATAATCCGGGCCTCGGGGCTCCCTTTACGACGTCCTTTACGGATAATACGTCGTTTCCGAGCGTTAAATGTAACCACATATAACTTATGCTGCTGCAGAAATGTCGTCCCAATCTTTAGCGTTTCGGACATATTCCCTCAGATTACGCTTTCCCGGGAAAAAATATATTGAGGCGAAAGCCTTTAATGGCTCACACTCGCGGCGTCCGACCGTCCGTCCGTCCGTCCGTCCGTTCCCTAGAACAGCGCCAGCTGTGACCTCTCCCCCTCACACTCTCTCACTAATCACGTGATGGCACAGCGGCGCGCGCGGCAACGCTCCTTCGTCAGACGTCTCGTTGCAGCAGTCGAGTTAGTGGGATACTACCAAGTGGCCCGCTGATGATTACGGCAAGCGGTTCGGAGGAGCGCCCCAGTAATGTGGATTCCCCCGATACCAAACGCCAAAAGAAGAATGAGCGAATGCGGATGCGGCGGGCTAACAACATATCACCGGGCACCAAGGCCAGGAAAGCGGAACGGTAGCGACAGCACCGAGTGGCCGCGTCACAGAGCACTAAGGCCAGGGAAGCGGAAAGACATGGCATAGTCAGTTGAATGGGCGCAGGCTTTCTCCGAACACACTTTCGAAATTACAAAGTGTCCTTCAATTTTTTTCCTCTTTGCCAAGCGACAAATAAACAAACAATGAAAGGCTCATATAAAGTGCAACATAAATCTGAAAAACCTGTATGTTAAAGCAGTATGCACAGGAGACACTGGCTACATATAATTTGGCCAGCAGACATTCAATGATGCGTGTGGTCTTGAGGAGGATAATTAAGTAACTCATCTGTTTTATGAGCGGCCAAAATGAGACTATTTTATGCGACGACTGAAGAGGGACTAGATAATGCTTCATAATAGAGCTGTGAATGTTCACAAGCTATGTGAACATTCACATAGGTTGTGAATTATCTGTGGCCAACGAGAGGGATGCAAAAACTGGCGCTCGTGGTGCTAAAATATTTCCTCAAGAATCACCCAACCCTAAGGATCTGATACAAATTCCTTGAAATGCTAGTGTGGATTCTCTATCTTACTAAACGACGCCGCTCGCGCTCTCCAGGTTTGGTTGCATGTTACACGTTCATTCAGTATATTAAAAAGAATTTTAGGCATGTGTCTCACATCCATATAAAAGCATATTTTTTGTACATCCTTATGTCTTCTGTCATTGTTTATTTTTAAGTTTTTATTTTTGGAATGTCCGCAATATACTGTGAAATGAATGATCGCAACATTGAGTTCATTTCCGCTTTCATGTAAGCATCTCCGGCGGGTCGATTGTATATCATACTTTGCCGATTGCGTGTTGCAGCTGTGGGATATACTATGCCGTCAGTCCGATTGTGGTTTCTTCCCTTATGTGAACTGGGCCACCTGGCCTCGACGTGGCCTGTCGATTCATGTCAATGTCAATAAAAAGTAACTGAGCTGAGAGATTGATTACAGCATCACCTTGGAATAGCCTCAAAGGTTGCGCGTTTCTCATTAGCCTGGCAAGAGCTTTGCTGCTTGCGTTTTTAGTTCCCTGGATAACGTTATACCTGCATCTCGCTGACCCATCTGGGCGCTAGCTCGATGTTTTTATTTGCATGCCGCAAATTTGCTTACACATCACTAGCTACTAGTGCTCCAGAACAATTGTCACTAGAAGACAGCCAGTGGCAACCAGAAATTCTCATCCCATGTAGCTAAAGGCTGTTCAGATAGGACACTAACATGGCGTCATATTAGTGCTATATTAGTGTCCTGTGTGAACAGCCTTCCGCTACCACGGATTAACTGCTTTGATTCAAGGTATACTATAGTTCCTCATGACATTCTCACGTGCTGCAAACAGTTAAAAACTCTCCAGTTTGCTTCACAGCATGGTGTGAGATGTGGGTGCCTAACAAGGTAAGAACTTTGGGTAGTTCAAGCTTTACAGTCCGTTGTCTGCCGTTCTCTGGATGTTTCGTGTTGACTGTGTAAGTTATATATGACTGTATATGTGTGACATAATCATTTATTTTCACATGTAATCAATACTTGACTGCGCAAAGTTTGTTCCCTTTCATGAATGAGAAGTTATGGGAATTCTTGAAGCTCAACAATGGGAAAAATGAATTTTTGCACCCAGGGCCTATTGCTCGAAATGTAGAGGTACATTGCACTCTAAATATTTTCACCCGTATACAGTACTGCCGCTGACCCGTTTTAAGTGAAAACGCGCTCCTCGGTGTCGTGAACTTCGTTTTGAGCACCACGTGACTGAAAATTGGCGTTGTTTTCTTCCATGGAAGCGTGACGCGCGTTCAAGACACCCACTCGTTTTCTTTTACGCGTAATGCAAGATTCCATGCGCGAGGACCAGAAAACTGACGATAAGAAAAACCCGTGCGGCCGATCTCATTCTCCTCATCACGCAAATATATATATATATATATATATATATATATATATATATATATATATATATATATATATATATATATATATATATATATATATATATATATATATATATATATATATATATATATATTAAGGAAGCCAACAGTCACAGAAACCAAGCTGCAAGGGGAATTCTTCTAATTTTTTTAGTTTGTAATGCAATCAATTCTTTTGAAGAAAATACTTATAAAGCAGCAGAAAAAACAACCGTGCCGCAGGTGGGATCATAACCCTCGACCTCCAAATATCGCGTCCGGAGCTCTACCAACTGAGCTACGGCGACGGCTGTCGAATCTGCTGCTTTTGTGGGTATTTATGCTTATTGGGTGTAAGCGAACCTTGAGAGTGTTCACCAGCGCCACCCTCGACCATAGCGGCGGACGTAGCACGTCCTGTAACACCGCGAGTGTGACGTGGAACGTCATCTAACGGTGAGGCGGAAACTGTGCGATAGCCCTCTTATGCTACCCGTGGCATCAAGACTGCCAGAACCGAGACCCTCGTTAAGCTGTTAGCAGACAAGGCAAAGGAAATGAGGGGCCCGTTTGACAAATTTATGAAGGGAGCCAGCAGTCCCCGAAACAAAGGTGCATAGGGGAATGTCAATTTTTTAATGTGTTGTGCTTATCAGTGGGACAATACTTAGATTAATCTATCGCTTAAAGAAAATTACTTATAAAGCAGCAAAAAAACAATCATGCCGCCGTAGGGATCCGAAACCACGACCTCCAAATAGAGAGATAAAGAATGCAATTTGCGCGAGCTGAGAATGCAACTGTTTGCTCCGAGTGACGAACTATCGCGTTTTGCCCCTTCCATAGGCTCCTACTCAGTCAATTTTATAGTTATGAAGATTACCACATAGGGAACTGTAATTGTTTCCTCAGCTAGCCAGGGAGATCCACTAACAGCACAGACATGTACCTTGTCGCAGTTGTTCACAGCTACGTTGCTGCACAGGTCCAAAGAAACGGGACGTCCGAATTTTCGCAGCTTTTTGGCGGGACAGCCACTCCACGAAAGTCACTCCATAATTTTTTCCCGGAAGTGGGCAACATAATATTTCCTCTGTTTTTAATATACATTTATTGGAAACATACCGGCACCTAATGGTGGCTTAAGAAACCTACTTAATCTAAATGATTTTACGCTGGAAGTCGCTAGACGAGACATGTCTCATTTTGCCCCATGTCTTATTTTACCCCGTCCTACCCTATATCCGGCTTTAGCTTTTCCCTTTTTGAAAATTATGAGGTTCGCTTGTATATGATACCTACGAAATACGCCCAGGCTTTATTTTGGTGTCTTGTGGCCTCCCTACATTCTCGTGTCCGCCATGCCTTGTGGTTCTGGTGCACCAATTCTGTGGACTAGGGAATAGCTATGCGTTCAGGGTCGATAACACACTTCGTGAGCACTTCATTCAGTTTATCTAACCTAAGTGTTTCTGAGAAAACGTTTTTCACACTGGCATTTTCTCTAAACAAAGCCCCGTCAGCTAAATGGAGCTTCCATTTTCGTGGTTTGGTAGGGATGACAGCAGGTGAGTATGATAGGCCGATATAAACTCTCAGGTGATCACTTCCATACCGCTTGTCTAAAACGTCCCACTTAAAATCGCTAAAAACAGACGGTGAACAAGAAGGCAAGTCTAAACTGCTCATTTTTTCCGAGGATAGGGAATAGTTAGTGACCTTTTCCTTATTTAAAAGACATACATTATTTGTGAGGATAAAATCTTCGATTATTTGACCTCTAGAGTCACAACGTTCACTTCCCGAAAGGGAGGAGTGAGCGTTCAAATTTCCAACTAACAGATATGGCGCCGGAAGTTCACTGATCGGTCCTTGTAGATTATGGACTCTTAATGGTGAAGGTGAAGGAATGTATATAGAAAAGATTGTTAGGGTTTTACAGCTGACTATGCTGACTGCAACCGCTTCAAGTTTTGTTTTGAGCTTTATTTCTTGAGCAGGGACGCCGCTTTGAACGACGATCGCGACATCTCCCGAGAGTCTATTTTCCTGCTCGTGATCGCGTGTAAAAGTTTTATAATGTTTCAGGATATTCATATGTTGTGGACCTAGATTGGCTTCTTGAAGACATAATGCTACGGGCAACATTGACCCTAAAATATGTGTTACGTAACTGTAATTCCTCAACAGTCCTCTGCAGTTCCACTGAACTAAAAAAGCCATGTTTATGTTTTGGGGTGGGAATGAAAAAGAATTTACTTATTCGGTGCGCCCGTTATGAGGGGTCTGTCTTTTTTTCGCTCAAGAGAGCTGTTCCACCGCTTCAAAGCGGGCGGATTGGGGTTTACATCCATCACCTCTATAAAGATGCTGCCGGACCGCGGAGAAGCCGCGGTTGTGTTAGTTTCAAGCCTGCCCCCACGGGAGCAAGTCCTGCGGGATGCCGACCCATGGACCGGTGCTCCCTGCTTTGACACTGGAAGAGCAGCTTTCGCTGACCCTGCCTGGTGCGTGGATAGCCCTGGCGTAGGCTCGGTTGGAGTGGCCTCGACAGGCGCCGGAGTGCTGTGTGGTGCCACGCACCTGCGCACCACATCAGCGAAGTTTAGCTTTGCTGTGAAGGATAATATGCTGGTAATAGCAAAACGCCTCCTCGCAATGAAAAGTTCTTTGGTCTTTATGGTGATGATTTCTTTCTCCTTTTTCCAGGACGGACACGCCCTGGAGTGCGCAGCGTGGTCTCCTTCGCAGTTTGCATAGCGTAGTGCTGCGTCACATTCCTCAGAAAGGTGGTCCTTCGAAGCGCTTTTCGCGCAGATTTTGCGGTCGCGATAACTCTGGAAGCCATGGCCAAATTTCTGACCATTTAAACATCGGCGGGGGATGGGTATATAGTGTGTGACGTTGACTTTAGAGTATCCAACATCGATCGTTTCGGGCAAAGTGCTGGTGTTAAAAGTGAGGACCATGTGTTTGGTATCTATTCGGTATCTATTTCTTTTTTATCCTTGCGGATTTTGATTCTGTGAACGTCAATTACATTCTGGTCGGTGAGCCCTTGAAGCATTTCGTCTTCTTTGTTAAATGGATGAAGTCAGTTTCTGAGATAACGCCTGGGACTGTGTTAAGGGATCGAGGAGGAGCCACGGAGACAGAGATGTTCCCTATAGAAGTGATGGTTGAGAGTTTCGAGCACTGGATGCTCTTGAGCAGTTCAAGAAGCAGGATGACGCTGGCCATTTTTGATACCTTGTAGCCAGGGCCTAAGGAATCTGTTAAGCATTTGGAGACAAGAAATGGGGATATTATCTGAGCTTTCTTTTCTTCGCATTGACTGTGTATTATGTGAAACTTTAAGAATGTCGGTTTCTTTTTTGGCAAAAAGTCATCTGCTTCGTTCCGCCCTTTTTTGAGAGAGCGATCAGGTTTGGAAAGGGGGGGAGCCATAAAAAATTTACTCTTTCGGTCATGGTGCAACTCACCCACCACGGAGTCCAACAAGGGGACGGGAGAGGAACTTGAATACAAGTCCTGCCCATGCCAGCTGTACACCTCAATTATAACCAAATATGACGCAACTCAGGGTAGTCGGTCACACAAGGTTAACCCTCGCCGCCAGGAAAAAAGGAAAAACCCAAGAAGTGAGTAGGAGATAGGAGAGTTGTGAGAAAGAGATAGGAAAGTGAAAGATGCAGGGGAGGATAGGAAAAGGCGACTGCCGATTTCCCCCGGTCGGGTCAGGCCGGAGGTGCCGTCTACAGGAAGCTGGGGCCAAAGTGTGTATTGGCTCCGTCGAGGGGCCTTAAAAGTCTAAACGCTCGGCATAGGCTCAACCACAAGGGTGCCCCTTTCCCCGGACAAGGCGATGCCATGCACGGCGAAGCGCGGGTGCTCGGGTCCGTGGTGATGCACTGTTCACGATCATCCGGAGGGATGTCCCTGCGGATGCTCGAGAACCCGTGGTGTCACCACTCACCAACGCCTGCAAGTTACAGACGCTCCCCTGCGGGGAGCCACAGGATTCGGATGATTGTGCGGCTCCCTGTGAATTATTGCATTTGAAAAAAAAAAGGGCATCCGTGACAGCTTGCTGATATAAAATTTCTATGAAATCACTATCTGACGTTTACAATTGTTGCTTAGGGTTACAGTCAAAAAATCGAAAGTTAATGAAAAAAAAAGAGTTGGCAGCGTACGGGGCTGGACAGACAGACATCGAACAGGGGGAAGCTGTAGTGAGTCATGCTCTACTCATGAGCTTATGCATAGCAATGGTGAGGCCCGACTGCTCTCGGTGTCAGTGTTATCTGCGTTGTATGCTTTTGTTGCGCATGGTTTACAAAATAAATGTGGTAATGCGTGCCATTCGCACACCAACGTCAACAAAACCAAAAAAAATACAAACGCGTGCTCGTGCTCATTGAATGGCACCAAATAAGCCCAGTAGGAATTACTGTTAAGTTTAGCCTCTCCACGAAATCTTGCCGTCCTTTCGAGTATACTCCGTTAAGTTGAAAATGCAGGGTTAGGAATGTGGTAAATTTTATGTCAGTAAAATTATGAACTTAGTGCGCAGACAAAAAGAAAAACGAGTCGTCCATTGTCGGATTGCAAATGCTGAGCAAAATATGCGAGATTCCGATTCTCTGGGAGCTGAAATATTGTCGAACTGTCTTTCCCAGAAACTAGGCGCATGACTCCCGGTACCATGCCGTGTTACGTTTGCAGTCTATGAGGCCTCTCGAATAAAGGAAGATCATCAACTTCTTGAATGTCAGTTTCATTTGGGAAACGCGCAAATTTCGCTTTTAGCAAGAAATGCGTTAATCTTCCTTTAACGTCAATTGTCGTTATCCAAAGCCGGTTTTGATATTTGGGACATTTAAGATGAACGTGGTATTCTGTGCGATGCAAGGAAGCGGTGTTTTGAATTCACGTGCCTGCGTGTCGGGCTGTTTATGTCACCCCGCGGCATCTGGTCGTTTATATACGGGTGTCTCACCTGCAGGCAGTGCGACAACTTGTGCGAGAGCCGTTCCTGTCTTTGCTGCGCCGTCATAGGCGCTAAGGTAGCGCTTTATTCGAACTCACAGCGAAGCTCTGCTTTCGAGAGCTTCTAGGTTTTGTTTTCGCGGGTTTGATTGTGCGATTCATCGATGAAAGTAGGTCTGACAGAAGTTCCAGGAAAGAGTCTGGATTCAAAGGGAGCACGAGCGGAGAACTGGATGCACTCAGCAATCTTAAAATTCGTTTGTCTCGTTGTCGGGCCTGCTTTATATCACCCGTCAGAAGTTTGACACAGAAAGCAGCCCTGCTGAAACGAACGCAGACATGAAAGGGTTGTACACACGAAGCTTTTCTCCTTCTTAGATATTATTTTCTTGATTTCTTCTATTCTCGGTGTGATTGTATGTGCTGTCTGCGTGCCAACCGGCGGCGTGGGTAGGGCACCATTAGTTTTCATTCTTTTTCTTGCCCATTCTAAAATATGTATGCTGTCTCTAGCAAGCTTTAGGAGTGCGCTCTGCTCTAAACATTGCACCTCGTGTCGGAGTTCCTCTATAGCAACCAGCGCTGCTTATGAATTTATTTTCAAGATGCATGTAATACCTCACTGAAGGCATCGTCCCGCAACACGTAGGCCTGCGTCAATCATGCAAGGCGCAAAACCTCGTCACAGCGTGCAGCTGAAATGCGTACGACAGTGTGGATATTGATAAGTTCGATTTACTAAGAAAGAGGTAGTTGCACTTAAAGGAGACAGCTATTTGTAAGCTTTCATAAGTATAAAGACGATTTGTGTGCAATATATCTGGATCAAGAATATTCGCCAAATGACGTAAATCTGATCAACAATCCTTGGCTGCTGCAGCCTTACATCTGAAGAATATCATTTGATGCGCTACCCTTCTCGCTAGCCTTGAAAGATTTGGCGGACAAAATAGCTTTGCTTTGCATACGCTGCTGCCGGCTATCATCAGCGCTTAATGCTGGGCCGAAATAAAGTTATTTCGCTCTGAAATACAGATTTTGCATTGCAGCAGTAGTCGTCTCTTTCTATTTTTTCGCGGCGCAGCTTTTTTTACAGGCGCATGTTCCAAGCAGCGTTTCACGGAAGCACGAGACACCCCATAACGACGAGATTCTGACACGCAAGATATGTTCTGCCTTACATAATCTTGCAGTGTTCATTAATTTCTTGTAACGTAACGCATAGAGCAAATAACTGGCTATCAGTCGAACCATTCAGTCTACGACAGCAGCGGTAGCGGATTATGGCTCTCGATTCATTGTTGATTTTGCGGTGACTCGACACAGAGGTGCTGCCACACTGTACGTGTGCGCACAGGCGCACAGCAGCTTAAGTCGTCACAAAAGCAATTTGCGTTGTAGTGCTGCCAACCACTGCATTTTACACCACATATGCGTGCGCCCGCACCCATCTTTGATCTGCTTCAGAAGTGGGGGAGAATTCGTCGCCACGTATATAATATTTGACGCCCTGCACGGCTGAAGACTAGTTCAAGAATGGAAATCTTAGCAGAGAATGTAAACGTAGAATCAAAGCGCGGTGTGGTAATCACTCGATCATAACGCTCGATCATAAAAATTAGTTATCACCTTCCCTGAAACACCTCGTATATATATATATATATATATATATACACGAGGTGTTTCAGGGAAGGTGATAACTAATTTTTATGATCGAGCGTTTCTGAGCTAACGAGAAGCAGTTTGCGGCACAGTAATAAGAGTGTTGGCCGAAGTCAAAACACAGGCGGATCAACTTAACTAGCTAAGTGATTATTAAATTTTAATATTTAACTTTTTAATTATTACCAAGAGGCACCTGACTGCAATTAGAGAGTTATAGCAAAAATTCTTTTTGGGCTAGTTGGTGCATTTTGAACCAGGGAAAAGGAGCAGATCAAAAGCATGCAACCACACAAGAAGAAAGGACAAGGCACAAGCGCTGCGTCTTGTCCTTTCTTCTTGTGTGGTTGCATGCTTTTGATCTGCTCCTTTTCCCTGGTTCAAGAGATTTGTAGCCGGCCGTTAGTATTAGCCATATCAGTTTTTAGAACTTCTGAAAACGTCATTGCTCTCGCCGCTGCGGCACGACAAAATTTGTCTATTTTCACTAGTTGTGACCACTGCAGGGGTTGCTTTGCCGGCATACTTTGCGATAGTGCATGCATTTTAGCATGATGTAGCCGAATTTTGTCGTGCCACAGCGGCGAGAGTAAGGGCGTTTTCGAAATTCTAAAAACTGATATAGCTATTACTGACTGCCGGCTACGAATCTCAAATTGTAATCAGGTGCCTATTGGTTATAGTTGAACAGTTGACTATTAGAATTTAGTGAATAACTTAGCTAGTTAAGATGATTCGCCTGTTTTTGACGTCCGCCAACGCCGGCATGGCTATGCCGGAAAAAGCTTCTGTTTGCCTCACATACCCTATATTTAAACACGAGTGATCACCTTCCCTTACACACCTGGTATATACAACATAGAGCGAAGTATACGCTTCGTTTAAGGAAACATTTTTATTTTACCCCACGTTTCGATCGGAGGACCAACCTTTTTCAAGAGTGATTTGCTTCATTGGTGTCTCTGTTTATAGGGGTTAGACCCAAAGCTTGAGGGAAAAAAGACAATACAGAATAAAAAAATATAAAAAAGCAAAAAGCAGGTAAGAGCAGCTGGCGCTGCACGAGAGGGGGCTGGGGGAGAAGAAAATAAAAAGAAAAGAGAGAGAGAGAGTGCGCTTATCCTGGCCGGATGGTCAAGGGGGCAAAAAAATCTTGACCCAACTAAAAAGGAAGGAGCAATACTGCGCTCCTTGCTGCTATAGCCGCGGCAGCTGGACATCGCTCGCGAAAAAAAACAAACGAAGGGCAAGAAGAGGAAGCAGGGCAGAACAGTGGGCCTGTTGGTATGGCATGTTAAAGAAGAAATAGACCCGCCAAAACAGACGAACACGCAAGGAGAGAACAACACAGGGCAACCGCTGGGGGCGGAAGGGGAGGCAGCCAAAGAAAAGTTGTCAGTGACAGGGACCTCAGCTCATAGAAAAGCCCAAAATATTAATTGATAAACAAAAATATCGAATGAAAAGTGAAGAACAAATTATAAAAGAGAAGGGGGTATGCCTATATGTCACATATATATATATATATATATATATATATATATATATATATATATATATATATATATATATATATATAGAGAGAGAGAGAGAGAGAGAGAGAGAGAGGGAGAGACCGAGAGGGGCTGGTGCCTGATAAGTGCTAGCTAGCATCTCCTTTTGCTCGAAGTGTAAAAAACTGGAACTTACGTGTTGAGCGTGCACACCTTCAAAAAGAAGCATAAAAGTGCACAACTAGCTGCAGTTTTCTTCAGGCGCTTCATCAATATAAATAAGGTCGCTTACTGTGGGACTGCCGAGCTCTCAAGCCTACAAGGATCCGGCACCTGAAGGTAGCGGGTCTTTCACCAAGCAACCCTGCTTCATACACTGCCTGGACGCAGGGACCGCACCATCGTTCTCTACTGGAATTCTTCAAATCAGCTAGCCTTTTTCTATTCAGTTAATAACTTCTACATCTTTCATCACACCTTCATCTATCATTGATGCCCTGGGGAAATAAATTTCTCTTAAAACGTAATGAATAACGGCTTCAGCAATCAACTAAATGCGTCCTTTGGAGGATCCCAGTGCACAAACAGCTCTACAAACTCAGCCTTAAAGTCAACTTTCAACCTCTCTGAAGCGTACATTCGAAGACAAACTTTTCCAGGATGCGCGAGCCGCAAATAAAGTCGACATGTTCATTCCTAGCCGCTAGAGCGAGAGAAGACTTAGGGTGGTGCTGTGCTAGTCAAACTCACGTTCCCCAACTTGTGATAATGAAATAAAGTGATCTCTATAAAACATGGCGCATATGCGCGTTTTTCACTTTTCGAGCGCCCCAGAGACTTTTGACCTCGAATGTAGGATGGCTCATGCAGCGAGCATAAATAAGTGAACAGCCAGAATGGGACTCCGAAGCTTCACAGCTAAGACCGAATGTAAACCCTCGTCAGATTTTCGAGTTTCTTTCTCTTCTTCTTCTTCTGTGGACGAAGGAAGAATGGAAAGAGGGAAGACACGAGTCTGTCTACTGGAGGGCCAGCCTCCACGCCCACTGCCGGCGTGTCGTAGAAAGAGGAGGGGAAAGGGGAGAAGATTGAAAGGAGAGGGTAGGCGCGCAGCCGCAATGATCATGCCAGTTGATATGTGCTGCCCTCTCAGGCCTAGAGGCGGCCAGAGAGGCCGGTGGCCTCCAGGAAGGAGAGGAGGTGCCGGAAGGCCTTGGCAGGATGGTGGCCGCCGGGGAAGAGAAGGTGATCCACTGAACAGCAGGGGTGGCCCAAGGAGTGATAACCCGCCTCCACGATTGTCCTTGCGGGCACAAAGGCAGGGCACTCACATAAGAGATGCTGGGCTGTCTCCGCTGGGTCTCTCGTGACCCCAGCGAAAACTGTAGTTCTCCTGTGCGTAGTACGTGCACGGCAGGCTTACACGAGCTGTATACTAGAAAGCTTTCATAAAATATGCCCCTTGTTGGGCGGGTTCTTCACCACTTACGCAGTGGCACGCAGAGCATTTGAAGAGCACAGCACGCACGCTGCATCGTTAGTAGCCTCAGCGTACGTGCTGAGCTCACCACGTGCGAGCTCTTCCGGCACGACGTCTTTGCACTGCATTGACGATTACGTAACGCAGTCCTAGTTTGCGAGAACTAAGCTCCGCCGCGAACATGGCTGTGAAGCTCGGAGATGGTAATAGGGAGTACGGACAACAGATCCGCTACACTGTACGCTACTTGTGAAAGCGAGAGACGATACGTGAAGACATTACTTCGCCAGTTTTTGTCGGCTCGTGTTGTTCTTCTTGTTCATTGCTTTCGGAAATTGACAGTGAATAATCTCACAAAGATTGAAGAAAAAGCCAAAGAGCAGGTATTGCCAGCGCTGTCATGCTCACGAGCAGCACATGCGTTTTTTTTTTGTAAGTTAAGAAACAATTAGGTAATCACAAAATGTTGTGACAGGCACTCTTTTGGCTCATTTTTTTTTGTTCCTGTCAATTGTCCTTATGTTTCTTAACTGAAAAAGTTACCTGCGATTATGCTTCGACAATATCGCATTTGACCAGTGCTGCAGTACTGTGTGTGGCATCATAGCAGCCTTCATTGGACCACACCAACATCATCATCAAATGACTGTTTATTCCCAACAAATTTAAAAAAAAGTCTTCAGGTCATTTTAAACATAAATCTTTTAGCAGAGCAGGCAGGACATGAAACATCTCTTGAGAGGTATATGAAGGTATATACATTCTCAATGAAAAGAACTGATGCACACAAAAAGAATCAGTGTGCTTACAGATCATAAATGAAGCAAATTGTGAACTCATACAATACAGAACAAAGCTGAACATCAATTTCTTTCTTCATCTATCATTTAACTTCGTTATTTAATGCCACGAAGCGCTTCAGTAAGTTCATACAAATATAAAGTTTTAATTTCCAAAGTCTGTAAACACTAGCGGTTTAACATGATTTTCTTTTTTTTTCACAGCGTTACAACTTTTTTTATTAATTCTATAAAAACATTTCTATAATGATATAATTTCAGCACAGGATACTTGAAAAGCTCCTCTACTGAAAGTATTTGCAGAGTACTAACTTCTCTTCTCTGTCTCCTTGTTCCAGTTCTGTTCCATCGTTTATGCTGTTGACACTACTTGTAACTACATAAAGAATAGCCTGCTTTTTATGGTCTCAAGAAGTGCCGTTTAATGTGATCACATATGTAATTACTGATTTCATTAATGCCTTGTATACATATTTATTCTGAGGATGAAAGAGTTTTCGGTTGCCTGCTATACACGACAGACCGATGCTATACACCACATACCCGTGCACTTTTATATCAGCAAAAGTAGCAGCAGCAGTAGCGAATGTATACATGTATAGCGGTCCCGTAGCAGGAGTTTTCCTACCCGTTTTATATTTTTTGGTGAGGGGGTGAAAGGATGAGAGGGCACAACCAAATTTCATGGCCGCCCTCTTGGATTTGAGAAACCGAAACAATGCCGCCATTTCGTCCCCTGACGTCATACTCACATAGTTCCCCCTCTACCCACCATATTTTGACCGTGACATCATCATTGGCACGCGGCATGTGGCGTTTTCTACAGTGCTACTGTAGATGGCGCTACAAGTCTCAATGCGAGATGTGCTGTTTTCTAGTTGCAGCCACAGATGGCACTTTAACCCTCAGGGTGGTAGGATTCCTCATGAAATCTCGAAACGTGATGAGTAGCTGCTGCCATTTATGGCGCTGTGATCAAGGGTAGTGCTTGAGCATCCGCTTCGCATGCGGGAGGTGCGGGGTTCGAGCCCCAGTGCTACCGGGTACCTACCGGTGACACAATTGGTACAAGCATTCCCCTATCCTGGTGCTCTGCTAGTAAGGGACGAAATGCTTGGAAAATGGGTTTTTGGCCCCGCCTTAAGTAATCGAAAAGGGGCACAAATGGGCTTCTACCGCACGAGGCGGATTTAACGTTGTTGACGGCGGAACTTATCGCTGATCCGTCAGAGCAACTATGAGTGGATGGGAAAGTCCCCTATGAATGGCGATTAAGTAGAATGAACATGATATATAAGAGAAAGGGGGACAAAGCTGACGTAACTTAAGTAACTGCCGTTTCATAACAGTGACATCTGTGGTTTACAGGATGGTGATGCAGATTATAAAGGGCAGATTGTACGCTTGGATGGAGAACGAGGAGGTGCTACGGGACCTACAAAATGGGTTCCGGAAACAAAAGAGGTGGTAGGACAATCTGTTTTCATTGACGCAGTGTATAGAGATTGCCGAAAAGGAACCCAGGCCCGTATGGCTAGCATTTCTAGATATTAGGGTAGCCGACAACAAAGTAATTCAAGACTATTTGTGGTACATACTGGGCACATTGGATGTTGAACTTGGAGTAATTAATGTTTTAAAAGATATATACAAAGGTAACAAGGTGCTTATAAATTGGGAAAAAAATGTATCAGGGCCTGTAGAGATAGAGCGGGGGCTTAGGCAAGGATGTCCTATGTTTCCTTTGTTGTTCATGTTGTACCCGCAAGGGTTGGAGACCAAGCTAGAGAGGAGCGAACTAGGCTTCAACCTTTCTTTTTCAAGCAAGGGGAATGGATTAAACAGTCATTAACGGGACTTATAGATACTGATGATATCGTGCTAATGGCTGACAACAAAGAAGATTTACAGGAGTTGATAGACACATGTGGTACAGACGGATATAGAGTAGGTTTCAAGCTTAGTCAGGAAAAATCTGCAGTCATGATATTTAATGATGAGGGCGGCGAGCATAGAATAAAGGAGTTCATGCTAGAAGTAGTGGATGAGTGCAAGTATCTTGGGGTGTGGATAAATAATGGTGCTGAGTATCTGACAGAGCATGAAAAATATGTAATGAGTGAAGCTAGTAGGAATGCAGCTGTCATGAAAAATAGGGCACTGTGGAAATACAATATGTATGAAGTGGTAAGAGGGATCTAAAAAAGGGGTGTTGGTTTCTAGCCTGACTTTCAGTAATGCGTTCCTGTGCATGAGACCAGATGTTTAAGCAAGGTTAGAAATTAAACAATGTGGAGTAGGGAGGCTAGATTTGGGAGCACATGTGAATACAATAAATCAGGGGGTACAGGGAGATATGGGATGGGCGTCGTTCGAGAGTAGAGAAGCTAGCAGTAAGACAGCATTCGAGGAGCGATTGAGAAAAATGGGGGGAAAAGCAGTGGGCTATTAAAGTTGTCAGATACCTGTACATAAGGAATGTTGACACGAAATAGAGAAAGCGAACTAGAAAATTAACAAGCAAATATCTGGACATTAGTAGGAGGCAAATCAGGATTTATCGGTTAAGAAAAAGGTTAAAAAAACAGAGCGCTCGTTGGAAAACAGGGATGCTGACGAAATCGGCACTGGGGACATACAGGATCTTTAAGCAGGAAATTGCCAAAGAAAATATCTATGATAATTGTAGGGGAAGCTCTGTGTTGTTTGAGGCCAGGACGGGAGTTTTGCGGACTGACATATAGAGTCAGGTACCACGAGATAGACACGTTGTGCGTTGCTTGTGGGGAGGAGGAGGAAACGGCTGAACACCTGATACTTTTCTGTAAAGGGCTTCACCGTACTGTGGAAAGCAGCGCGGCTTATTTATCCAAGGCATTGGGGTTTAAGGGCAGTGAAGAGAATGTAGATTTTAAGCGGGTAGAAGTAACCAAGCGAAGGTTATTTGATTTGTGGCTAAAATCATAACAAGAGTAAAATTTCATAAGTCAGGGCTTGGTGGCTTCAGCCACCGCCTGATTTAAAGGGTTCAGCGATATCCATCCATCAATAGCAGATCCCGAAAAATCTCGAAACATGATGAGTAAGAGCTAAAGCTCTCAGAAGCGCACCAGCTGCGCCTTTAATTGCTTTTGAGATGCAACATGTGCGCGTTGTCGTTGCTGAGATACGCGTTTGCAGCAATGGCAGAGCTTTAGAATGCTTACATGGGCGCTTCAATTACGACGTCTTCTTGCGCGACCGAAAGGGAGGGAGTAAATAAGGAGTATCGCAGCTTATTTCCCCACGACATCCACGACGCAGAGGATGGGAGTAGCGCTCGGGCCCACTTTATGTCAAATCATATAGCAGCCACGGAAATGTAGAAATCATAAGAGCGATTGATTCAATAACGTTTTTTTTTCTTCAATCTATTTTCAGTCTCTTCAATCAAGGTCAGTCTCTCAAAGTGGAATAAGGAAATCGGAAAAGTACTCACTCAGACATGCTCACTTAATAGGGTGAGCGAATGAACCTGTCATGAATTCTTTCTGAATATACTTCCTAAGCGCACACACACTGTAATAATAGCGGTAAGAGCCGCCATTCGCGAGGAGCACAAAAATATATAGAGATGAATGAACAGCATGCTGCGAAAATTGTTTTTCGCTCTTGTCTTACTCTATCATGCTCTCCGTGAGCTTAAGCATAGTCACCAAAAAGCACACGGAATTAAAACTGCAAGTGAACTGTTTTCTTTCGCGAGACTTGCATGCTCTTCTACCAGAAACCTCGAAGCTTGATGTGGTAGAAGCTTCACAGTGAAACTTGACGATAACTCTCTTAAGAAAGTATGTTTTAATGCTTCATAAAACAATATATTTATGGGAATACTTTATTCACCAATTTTCACTGTACTATTTATCAAAACCATTCCACGGGTGCTAAGCAATTGATGCAACCGCTCCCAAACTTCCTCTGATGAGTTGGTTATCATGAGTGTTGCTGCTGAATGGAATACAATTTTAGGCTTTATATGCGACCTAATCTTTTTTTCGGCTGTTCCTTAGAAGCAAAAATATATTGATCACCATCTACTATCGATTTTGTACTAAGGAGTTATGTTTGCAGCCTCACAAAAAGAAAACACAGATGCACTCCGCAGCACAGTACTACTTATACCAACTTTTCAGATGCGACGCTGCCAGAAATATCAAAAGGGATTCTGATTGCCGGTTTTTAGCAATTAGACGTTCTCAATATGTGATGTTCGCAATGAACATATGTCGAGAAGGTGTCCAGGTTTGGAAGGAGGCATGGCGCGAGTGAAACGACAAAAGGGGGACACAGGATGAGCAAGACCGTCTGTGTCCTTGTTATCTCCTCGTTTCTCTCGCTCTAAGCCCCCTCTAAATCACAACTCACAGCAAGCTCAAACTTCCACTTTGCTAATGGTGTGCAGATCGATAACTAGCAGGAATGTATAGCAGAAAAAAAAGACCTAGTGCCAAAACACCAAAAGGTGACGTAAGATAGTGTTGTTTCCAGCCGACGAACAGGATCCATTGGTACTCCGAGATGTAGTGCTCGGCGAAGAAGGCAACGAAGACTTACTGTCTTAAGGTGTCTCGTAACTCCAATCACTAGCGTTAGATTTTCCCATTTCTCTGAATATAAGAAGGTATTTCTTCTATTTATTCCTTTTCCCACCTCTTTGTCTTCAGCAGTACATGGAGAACCGTGGGCGAAGGAAAGTGTTGAAAAAGGACTGACTTCAGCTCTGTGCAGAAGCATCTATATTATCAGTCATATGTCAGACGTATTTCTTAATTTAAAGACCTGAAAGAATTTTCTTCCTTTCCTAAAAGGCACCGGTTTCTGCCTTTCATTAGTGCATGCCAAACAGCACAAAGCGACTGCTTTCGCTACTTTTGCGTCAGTTCACTGCGACTGCACGCAGAAATAAAATAGCGAGCCGACGTCGGCTGCGAGTTAACAATCTCGAATTTTGGTCAACCTCGTAGAGAACGCGAAACGTTCTTGGAAGTTTCGGGCGCTACCTGTGATATATCTAGCGATAACATTTCGTTAGAAATGGTCTACATGAAGCATGCGTATTTGAACTGATGAGATTTCATCGCCATTTTTAGGCTTCTTGGTCGCAGCGGCTTTGAGATTTTCGGAACACAGTTCGGTCATTCTATACACGTGTTTCGCTCTAGGTATGCTTTAATGCGATAGCTTTAAGGAGTTCGTGTCCCAGAAAAGCCGGCGTCGGCGTTATAACGCGAGAATCTAGAAATAAAAAAAAATTGAAGATGGGGGAATAGAACCCAGGTATTTCAGATTGCGAGGCCAGCACTCGCAGAACACGCTGAATAAACTGAATAAAAAGCGTACCTATTATGCGTTGTCGCCTTGGAGTTCATGAAGCAACTTTCTGTACTGATACGTGCGTAATTATGAGTACACGGTTTGTCCAACGGGCAAGGCGACGCGCCGAACGGGCGATGGCGTTCCGTGGACGGCCTGACAGAGCTGCAACACGCTTTCGCGTTCCACTTTAAAAGCGAAGCTTAAGCGTACTCCAATTTTTTCTTGACTGCTATAGGCTAATCTTTCTTGAAGATTAGAAATTGCCATTGAATGCCCAGAAAAGTTGACAATAAACATATTCGATAAAACTTCTGCACAAGTGCTTGAAAAACATAACT
This sequence comes from Amblyomma americanum, assembly GCF_052857255.1. Taxonomy (NCBI): domain Eukaryota; kingdom Metazoa; phylum Arthropoda; class Arachnida; order Ixodida; family Ixodidae; genus Amblyomma; species Amblyomma americanum. Next base: position 103,148,834 of record NC_135502.1, on the reverse strand, counting down.
GCGGTTAATAGAATACATTGCCGTAGTCTGAAACTGCGCTCACTGGATATCGCAGTCATAGAAGTGAAAATCTGGAATGACTGTTGAGATGTAAGTTTAGTTGAATGCTTCCTTTTTTTAAATGACGCTTAAAGTACTACAATACGTGGATAATATCCTGGTATATGCTTGAGACCGCTAGATAAATCGGTGCTCTTGAGTTAAATAATTCATAATCCAATTTCTTCTTGAGGCTATTTGGGTTTCGTTTTCACAACGGCATGATGATTCCGTTTTAACAACGCAACGTGCTTAGATCATGTGAAATATTAAGCAAAACTCGAGTATTGTCACATATTGCTGACGGCAGTCAGGCAGTCAAGAAAACAGCCAAAAGGGCGTCCAAAGAAGCTGTTCCGTGGGCGGGCGCAGGAATCGCTCGGCAGCGGCGGTAGCAAAACCGCGCTCGGCAGTCGTCGAACTAAATACCTACAGCAGTCTGGAACAACTTGCAATGTGTTCTGCGTGGATGCAATCATTATAGATAAATGTAATTGCGTGTTGGATCACAAACAAAGCGATATACCCGCGTCGGGTCACTCGCCGACTGTCGCGCCCTGGTCCCTGCGGCTGCAGGCAAGAAGAAAACAGCTTACGTGCTTCGGTGTTATTTCGGTGATATGTTAACTGAAAAATTATGCGGTAGTTTCAAATTTTTTATAGTATTTTCATTGACCACTCAAAATGATGAGGTCGATGGTCAGCTCTGGTGCCATACAAAAGACTCTAAAATATGAACAATGTTTGCGTTTTTCAATTGTATGCGAATTTTGCGGCATGAAAGGACCTTATCGCGATAAGCTGTTTTGAAGACTTTCCTTCTTCAGAATATTATGAGTACCATTCCTGTTCTAGATAAGTTACGGCCTCATGCTCCCATGCTTTCTCGCGGAACTAAATATACAATCTGTCTCAATATTACAGGTGCCAATAATGACGGGAGCACAGACAGGTGCTTGCGGGAATCACAAACCGCGAAAATCGCACGCTGGTCGCTACGCAGGAACATTTATTCCGGCACCAGGCCTCAGATTATATGACGCCGCTCGCTGACTTGCATTGTAGACCTCTTGCACAAACCGTACCGGTGCCACTACCGCTTACTTGAAGCTTCTCAATGAAACAGAAGTACCCCCCCAACCTTGAAGAATACAGCTCGCCTTCTTCTCTGTGCATTTCCTAGAAGTTCGACCCTCTCATGAGCCGAATACCGTCGCGTGTTTTCACACGATTAATTTTGCTCGTTATGAGGCTGCCTCCTTGGAGGCACTGCCAAACAGCGCGACCGGCGCATGCAAGCTCCAATGAGATACGTGGCGCGATAGCTGCGGACGGCGTGCGCCAGTTGAGCCCCGCCAAGGGGAGCCAAGGTCGAAAAGAGATTGAGTGAGTAGCGGCGCATGAGGTGAAGTGAGAAGATGGTGTGCCCTTTGTTTATTCAGGGGCCTAACGCTTACATTACACCGCGCTCCGCCGCTGTACATGCGCAGATCACGTTCAGGGCGCTGGATGCTCTTTAGGTTCCGGGGAACCGTGCGCTCGCTTGGAGCGTAGAGACCTGCAGACGTGGGAGTAATTAAACAACTCTTATGAATTTATTGCTACCTAATAACTGCTTCGTGTAATCTGTAATACAATAAATTACTTTCTTTGTATAGTATTATAGTAATATAATGGAATACATTGCGGCAAGAATTTCACTTCAAAAGTAATTGCGTACGAAATTACTTTCATGAAAATGCACTGCTGCACATTTTTGTAGGTACAGCTTGGTCTCTTCTGCGCCCGCGTGGGCACCGGGTGAGCAGGAATGGCGCGCCACCATTTGCTTAGGGCCGTGTCTCTGTGCCCACGGATTGCCTGTGGTGTCGGGTCGCTACCCGCACGGATTGGTTCGGTTGGCGCGAGTCAGTGGGATTCACACAGTTAGCGTGGTTGGGGTTGGGGCAGGAAATAGACGACCAAAGACGGGCAGCAAAGAACTCCAAGCAGGGCATTTACGCCCTACTATAATTGAGAGGTGGCGGTGAGAAAGCGAGAAGACAGCCTGACACCTTTCTCGGGTGTCTCGTCGCATGCAATACTAACACAGCGTTGCATGCTTTTCTGTGGCCGCAGACTCCGCTTCGCAGTGTGGGCCGCGCCCTCTCAGTCTGTCAGCACTGGCACGCAGTTGACGCCAGGGTTTTAGACCGAGCTCAGATTTTCTGGGAAGCCGTTTCGCGGAGCATCCATTTTGAAGCCGGCCTCCAGTTGCGTCTGTGGGTCGACCATGCAACTCGATCAGCAGTGAGTGTAGTAGGCAGGGCCTTACCTTTCCGCTCGCCATTTTCATCCGAACTCATCGAACTTTTCATCGTATGTCGGACTCGCAGTCTCCAAGGAGAGAGCAGCAGGGTGGTGAGGACGGGAGTTTCCGAGGCGGCTCCGCAAACACGAGGCTTGGCCATGGCTACCATTACTGGTGTCGCTAATTTATGTTGACAGTCAGGTTAGGAGGTTCAGTGGTGTGCACGAATGCATAGGATCACTATCGAAACGCTGCCGTTGGGGGAAAAAATGGGATATAGGAGCCGAATTTTACGCACTTTCAAGAGGCTGTTTCGTGTACGCAGAAACGATAACGCCAATAAATGTGGACGCAGGATTGCGGTGCCACGTACGTATTTTCTTAATTGAACTCACAAATATCATCCTCCTCGTTCTCTTCAAGAAAAAGTTTTTGCCAGTCCCCGTTCACTATACCCTCTTCTGGTCACGTTTACCTCTGCTAAAACGCAAACCACTTAAAAAGTGGTGAGAATCGCTATGGGCAAAGGGCCGCGGAATTGCGGTTATCGAGGTTCTGATAACCATGCCCATCTCCATTTCCGTCATGAGTCATGCGTTTCTTTGCCTTACGTAGCTCTGCACGTTCAAAGCAGCTTTAATTTTCGCACTTAATATCACTGGGGCATGATAATAAGCGGAGCTACAGGTTTGATAATTTGAACCTTGGCATCATAAAAAAAAAACAATTGGAGGCTGATGATATTCCCAGCATAAAGAAGGCGTTAAGAGCACATTTATTGCTCACTTCGAACTTCCTTTTGGTGACAAAACTATGGACATGTAGTAAAGGAAGTAATAATTATTGAAACGCGTTTTAACTGAACATATAAATCTGCTCTCGTTTCATTTACTCTCCTAGGCAAATATAACAGTGTGACTGCGATATTGTTCCACATTGTGAGAAAGGAGAATGTACCTAATAGCAAAATAGCGCTTCACACTCTGAGGCAAGGCCTTTTCTATATGAAAAGTGTGTGAAATGCAGCCATCCGACGTTGCAGAAAATGCTTGAGACAAAAACTCTGCTTTGATTTTTTTTTAAGTTCAGTTCCAGCTTTCTCCCGTCCACAGACGCTGCCTCGCATCAGCGCTGCCATCGGTTCTCGGGGCTCGCTGCGGCGTGTCAGATTTAGCACGTCAAACCGATCTCGTTTGGTTCAGTGCACCCAAATTCCCAGACTGGGCTGCGGCTACAAAAAAAAAGCACGAACTGCCACAGTTGTTTTTATAAAGAGGTAAACGTGAAATGCGGCTCAAATTTGCTGACGCATGAAGGCAAATTTCACTGTAGTTCTTGGCCGGATTTTTAACGCCTTTGTTATTTTTTTTTTCACTGCTATAATGAAAAGCGCAACACCTGGTAAATTTTTCTCTCGAGGGGGGCACAATGTGCCATCTGTGCATTCCATACGTTTCATTTGTGCATTTTGAAAGAGCGACGTCTCGCTGACGCGGAGAAATTGAGGGAAAAAGGCGCTCTATATTCGATTCTACAAAGGCCACCTTCCTCCAAAAGATTCGGTTCAGAATAAAGAAGCCGGCACTTTTCTGGAATGTGGCGCGAACATCGGAGCGAAACCAACCGCCCGTAGCATTTCGTACAGCTTAGCCCATAAAAGGCCAGTCCGGCAGTCTTGCCGCAGCTAATTCAAATTGGCATGGACAGGCGCCATCTGCTTTCCACTAATGGTTTCCTATGCATGCATCTGAATAAGTATGATTTCTGAAGCACAGCTTGCCTTATGAGCCCTGCGAGCGCTGGAACATGATTTAAGAGTACGAATACGTGCTCAATGGAACGAAACTGAGAGGAAATCTGCTACATATTACGTGTTTTAATTACCTGAAATACGCACGTGCGTCTTTCAGGTAGGCCATCAAGACAAACGCAAGTAAAACGTGAACCGTGGGACTAAAGCGCCTTCATAGACTGTTTTTCCTTCTGCATGTATGTTCACTTAAATAATCGATTTGAGTCATTCGCGAGAAATGCTCACGCTTTTTATCGGAAATCTTTTCTTAAGCATTAATTTATAAGGCAAAAATTTCTTACCACAGGGTCATACTTGCTCCGCCGAAACCTAAGTGAACCATAAGTAAATAGCGGTGTTTAATCTTTATGTAATGTTTAGACGAATATATTTTTTTGCAGAGGCGAAGCGGCAAAGTGTGGCCACCTTATTTCGCCTCTAAAACGCACCTAACCGCCATGCAAGTTGTAAGAGGTGCTCCTCGCGAGTATTTTGGTTTGCAGCTGCGGTGACTGGAAGAAGGTAATTTTGAGCAGCTATTACTGTTAACACTAAATGTATCACTAGATGATTGCGCATACTTAACACTACAAAGTCGTAGCAATTTGGACAACACGTTTTTTGCCTTTTGCTTGTCTTGTCAGTGTTGCCACTAGTGCGGGACCGCGCAGTGGCCCAGGGACCCAGCTCGGTCTAAAACTAACTTGCTCAATAAAATTTTTCTGTCTGTCTGTCTGCGCTGTAGTCTTAAAAATTACTATTAAGCTAGCGATGTGAACGTGTCGATGAGTGTTGGTAATATAAAACATAAGCTCGTCAGTTTTCACTAAGTACTGTATTGTAGACTTTGAATATTGGGTTCTCTATGAGAGAGCATAAGTTTTCTGAAAGCACCGCGTCCGGGACAGGCTTCATGTCATTACACGAAGAAATGCAATGAGATAGAGATAAGCTTTCGAGTATTGCGGCATACGAATAGTCCAAATATTTACGTCTATTCGGTAACGCTATCCTAAGGTATGACTCTAAGCTACGCATTCATTTTTATGTCTTTAAGTATGCATCCCGATTGAGTGTAATAAAATAGACGAATATAAAATATCTGCTTAACTGATATCACGCTGTCCTTAACAGCGCGCTGCGTAATAATGAATATAACAAAGCATCTGTATAGGAAGATGGTTTGAGGTCCATTACCGAGGAGTAAAATACAACAAGTACCTGTGTCTGCTAGTTTCATCGACTAGTTGCTAGCTTCTTAGCTAACTATGGTGGGGAAAAATACAGAAATAAAAGTATTCTTGCAGTGACATTCCGGGTGAGCGATTGAAAATATTAGCTGTTGTTTAAAGCTTGCTTAACCGTGGTCAGATACGAAAGCTTCCTTTGCATTTCTACCTTCACAAACACCATATACACTGCCGAGCGGACTGTCTGTAAAGCGTCGATGAAATGCACGTGTAGCCGAGTCAGACTCGCTGAGTCTGATCGCAAACTCACTCTTCCGGCGCTTCGTCTCACTTTAAACCATCTACGCGTCCAGTGCCGAAGTTGAAGGAACCTCCGACTCTGCGTCCCTGGTCGTACGGGACGCATCGAGATTACAAGGCTGAACCAGCAGGTGACGTTAAAAGGTCACATGGCCTCCCGGCCAATCATCAATGTAATCTCCACCTGTCACGGTAGGGAGGCTGCTCACAGTTCAATGGGGCAGTTGCCACCTTCCACGGTGGGCAGATTGTGATGGCGTCCATAGGTCACACGACCTCTCGCCGCCAATCAGGTAAATTCAAGAATAAACGCATGTTGTCGCTGCCCTCTTCAAAACCTAGCGTAGTGAAGCTTTCGCTTCAAAAATCGGGGCTCCAAGAGAAATGGCGGGACAAAAATGTCTCATTATATTCCGGACGCCTCCTAAGTTTGTCCGCGCGAACAGAGCGATCCGCTAGATTTAGGGCACAATCGAAATGTTTTGTGCTTCCCTTGCGTATTTCCTACATGCTAAGTTGTTTTCGTCTGGACCAGTTTTACCTTTGTGCGCTTGAGTATGTAAAACCTTATGTGCTGAATCATTTCTCATCAAGTTCTTTTTCACAGAGCTAGGTACAGACGTGCGTGGATGAGAATAGATTCGACGCATATCATTACACAACAACTTATTCCGCTGTTCCATTCATCCTGTAATTTGAAACAGGCAAGATGTCGTCACTTCAGCGAAGTTGTCTACTACAGAACAGCGCACATGCCTCTTGGAGGTGGCCTACTTTTTCACTGGATGCATCTATTCATAGATTTCAAAAAAGTGTTATCTTAACCATCATGTCTTCATGCCCGCAAACAACATTTCATAAACGTCTTGGGTTATCACCGCTGTCTTTTCGAGGAGCTTATTGCTCTAAGGAGGCGCAAGTACAACATTGCGATTGTCGAGTGGATATTGTGAAAACTGTGAGTTAGCAGCTACCTGATACTTAAACTTTCCTCCGTACACAACTTTTATACAAAGATAAACAAGTGGCAAAATAGTTAAATACTGCACTGCTTTGGCCACTAGGTACCAGAACAAAGAACAAGCTATAAGTTGAGGATCTCTTCGGTCACTGCAGTCAGAGTCTGAAACGTCTCCGTGCGGGGGTATAATACATGATATCGCAAATGCTCTTCGTTTGGAATGAGTTGAGATTTATCGCCATTAATTCACTTCCTCTGTAAATACCTCGCGCGCCATTTATTAAACCTTTATGCCTCACTTCCAGTAAAGTCCCGGCCAGCGCAGAGCTCGATTTATACTTCTTATCTTCCTGCTCGGAAAGCAGCACAAATGTGACTCCTCATCCGGCTAGATAAGCGCCTCGCGGGACAAATCTTCCCCCACAGTGCAAATTTAAAAAATCGCGTCTCTCAGGCTTCTTATGCATCGGATACAGGCGCAGATAGTGTATTTGATGATGTCGAACAAGTTAACAATTTAGGGGACGATGTACGCGCAGCGACGCGTGTTTATAATTAGGTAATGCGGGCGCGCCAACTGCACAAGGTTTCAAATGCGTAGTCTTGATGTCCAATACTTCGGCCCACATTCGCGATTGCGAAAAATTTGAAATTCGGAATCACCTTCAGTGTTGACGGCCATCAGTTTTAAAATATAACCTTCCCTATACAGTCATAATTAAAAAAAGTATTATTTATCAATTTAATCGAATTAATTGGCAAACTATTGATTGATGTGAAATAGATATGCTCACCTTTCTCACCAATCCAGCTCAATCGATCGCACCTACGTATATTTCAGAGTTTTTAAATAAATTTTATAAATAGTAAAAAATCACCCTGGGTAAAAACATCTGCCTTGGAAACTAGGGAGATGCATGTTTGGGCATTGTTATTTCTTTTTCTGTTTAAATATTTCGCTCTTACTAGCTCACAGTGCTGGGCACAATACCGAGAAATAAGCAACACCTAAGATACACGTGCCATCGATACTATTTTAGACTGCCATTTGTGTATCAGAATTGTGTATCATAGCTGATAACGAAAATATAGGAGCATTGGGAGCGAACATACATTTCTACTACTTTGTGTATTGTGATCATAATCGATATTAAGGCTGCTGCTGCCAGCCATACTCTGCTCATGCGGCACTCGCTCATGCGCTAGCACAGCAAAAATGTCGGATGGAGAAATATTAGCAATAGACGATGCCAGCGCCAATGGCCACTTCAGTCTTTATTCTTCCTACGCTCATTGCCAGATAGGCGACTTACAATTTGCACTTCTGCACACTCGGAGACAGAAGAAATGAGGAGACAGTCTCAACGTTGTGAAAAAAAAAATGTATTGCGAGGAGGAGGAGGAAGAGGGATTTTTCGCTCGCGGCTAACGGCACCGACGTTGAAGACATCGCCTTTCCTGCGACACGGGCCCCTAACGCTGTCGCGTTAAAAAACCCTTCGCCCCTATTTCAAGTTTAAGTCGTTGCCAGCAGAAATAAATGGTAAGGGCTTAACGTAGTTAAAACGAATAGGCGTGCGAAGCCATATTTTTAGCCTGATTGGCTCATGATTTTGCTTGGCTGGGTTGTAGGCCCGTCTAGTGACGATATTCATCATAATAATCATCATCAGCCTGACTACTCACGTCCCAATACCGACTTGCTGGCAGAAGTGATATCTGCTAATCAAGCAAAATTTCCTCTCAGCCGCTTTCTTGCTGCTGCTGCTGCTCCTGCCCAGTGCGGCTCGCCTATTGTCTGCTAGCTCCGCTGCTGAAGACGTCGCGGAAATAGAGCATATCTTTATTTTATTATGAGATGCCCAGTGCGGCTCGTCTGCTGTCTGCTAGCTCCGCTGCTTTAGGCGTCGCGAAAATCGAGTGTATCTTTACTAGATTATTAGATGCCCAGTGCGGCACGTCTGTTTTCTGCCAGCTCCGCTGCTGAAGGCGTCGCGAAAATCGAGCATATATTTACTTTATTATGAAACGCCCAGTGCAGCTCGTCTGTTTGCTACCTCCGCTGCTGAAGGCGTCGCGGAAATCGAGCATATCTTTATATTATTATGAGATGCCCAGTGCGGCTCGTCTGTTGTCTGGTAGCTCCCTGCTGAAGGCGTCGGGGAAATCGAGCATATATTTATTTTATTATGAGACGCCCAGTGCGGCTTGTCTGTTGTCTGCTAGCTCGGCTGCTGAAGGCGTCGCGGAAATCAAGCATATCTTTATTTTATTATGAGACGGAGCTCACGTAAAGCGGTGACGAGGTAGCTCCAGTATGGCAGCGCTGGACAGATCCGAAGCCAATTAAGCTGCGGCATCAAACCGGCAAGGCGCAGTCACGACTAGGTCGGCCAGGGAGCAGCGAATGTCGTCACCCGGCGTTCCCGCGAGCGGAGTTGTTGCCGAAAGCTCGGCTCGCTCGGTGGCTTGTTCAGCAGTTGCGACCCGCAGTCGCAAGGCTGGAAAATTGAGCAGTGAGCGACTGTCCTTCGACTGTCGCTTTTCGATCTTTACGACCATTTGCGACTGTCGCTTTTTCACCAAACGGACGCACAACCTCTGCGACTCGCAATTGTGAATAGGCCATTCAGCCGATATTCATAGACTTATGTCAATAATTCAACAAGCCGGCTTTGCGACGCTTGTTGAGCCATAGTTGACCAAGGTCAGAGCATCAAAGGACTCGAATGTGTTGTCAAAATGACGTCAGGCACAGAAGTCACCGTAAAGCAATGCAAGCCCACCCTAAAGGGCCCAGTTTATTCGAGTTGTCGAGTCGAAAACCGGTTACTGGGCTCATGTAAACCCGCGCCGAGTCAGTCGGCATTCGACGAGTCAGGTTCAGTTAACTCCGCCTCAAGGAGTAGGTGGACTCAACTCGAGCCTGCCCCGATGTGCTTGTAAACGCTGCAGGGATGGCTGGAGGGGAGAGAATAAATTCGAATCTGTTTTAGTAAGCCTTTCTTGGCTCATCAGTGGGGTGGGCGGAAGTTGTCCGCAAAAGTATCCGTAGGGATTGTCAGTAAGTTGTGTGGTAATTAAAATGAAATGTAAAAGTTGATTGAGCAACATATATGTAATGATAGTAGTGATAGCAAATACTAAAAAAGTCAAGATAGATAGCAATAACAATAGCTACTGATAGTGAGAGCTAGGCTAGAGATAGTGGTAGTGATGGTAAGATAGTGACACTGATAGCTGCTGATAGTGATAGCCTTAGACACAGAGATTGATAGTGATGGTAGTTACAGTGATAATGAAAGCTACTGATAGTGATAGCGATAGAGACAGTGATGGTGATAGCGAGAGTTACAGTTGGCATAGCAATGTTGACGACACTGACGACAGCAGTTGGCATAGCAATGTTGACGACACTGACGACAGCGATAGTAACAGTTGGTGAAAGCGATAATTATAATGTTGATGTTTATTGCGATAGAAAGCAATATTATTAAAATAAAAAGAATTCGGAAAAATGAATATTAGAAAATAAAAATAATAAAAATGTTGAAAATTAAAAAAGTAAAAAGAATAAAGTGAAAATGGAGAGAGAAAGAAAGGAATGGGACAGCCCTTTGCATTTCCGCTCTTAAGCAGACTTAAACGCAATGCTGTAATTCCTTCGCTTGTGCCGTTGCGCCTCCGAGACAATGGTCTGCTCCGCAATCTTGGAGGCTGCCACTACTCAATCGCATGGCGCTGCTCGACGCTTGTTGTCACTGCAATTGAAGTTATCTCGACTCGCTAAAATCTAGCTCATGTAACCCTCAGTCGTCGAGTTGGGTTGACCTCAGGGTTTCTCAGCCTGACCCCGGACTCGACCCGACGCGGTCGTGTTCATGAAAGCTCGGCTTTGGTGGGTTTACTTCCAGCCCTCTTCGCAAATTATACATAATCTTCTTCACGCTTGGAAAAACATTTTCTGCAGGGAAGAACAGAAGCGGGAGCCGTTTCACAAGTCCTGTAGTCGCACCTGGCAGGCGCGTCACGAGCTGAGTCGCTCGTATCGAGCTCAAAAATATAGACGAGTTGGGCTAACCTTACGCAGCTCGATCCGTTGAATCCAAAAGGTACTGTCGGGTTAATGTAAACGAGGCTAGATGAACGGATACTGGAGCCACGGATGAAGAAGAAGCAGAATCGAAACCAATCTTCACTATTTTAGGGCAAAATAAAGTTAAAGATATGTCTATGTTTCTTAAAGATTTAAGATGACGCAGTCGAGTAGTGCTTATGCCAGCGTACTGCTCCACATGGTCATTTTATGGGCACAAAATAGCAAAAATTTCAAACAAAATCTATTAAATGCATACTCAATACTAAGCCGATATATATCGGAATCGGCGTGTCTAATGTATATTCAAGCAGTAAAAATTACAACCGAGCACCTTCATTTTCTTTCCACAAGCCCTTATGGTCACAGCATTACCACAATAACATGGAGACTAGCTAGATATGTTCTCCCCAATAAAAAAATTCAGTCTCTTTATTTTTTTTCTTGTAGCTTTTAACGCAGAATGTTCAGCTTGAAACTTTCGTTAATCGCAGTACACTGTAAAAAACAACAACACAATTTTCGTAAGCCTGAGGCGCTTGCATATTTTTGCACAGGGGAAAGACAGAGGCAACTCGTTAAATATTGCAAGAAAAACCGAAAAACTTGGGAAAATATTTTTTTGAAATGTTTCACTGTCGGCGGAGCTGGTTTCCTTATAACTTACTGCTTTGGACTGAAGCGATGATTACGCTGAAACAATTACTTCCATAGGCATTTTAGCAAAGTCTTTTATTAATCTAACGTGCTTCATGCGAACCTGTCTTCTAGCACAAGACTATTTAAGCATAAATTTGAAAGTTGTTCTCATGCTTTTTGTTTGTTATAGAAATATTTACCAGGTCGCCTCTGCCTGCGTGCTATGATAAAAGGTGTAAGCTCCGTGCGCGTGGGAAAGCCAAACAGTTGCTTCCGAAGCAATGCGCTTGCCAGGCGTTTGATTTTGAACATTGTGGGCTCAAAGCTGGAAGGAAAACAACAAAATGAGCTGAATATTTTATGCGGTAGAATTCATGCAGCTCAGTTATATTATTTAGATGTTACTAATAATTAGCGATTTTAAGTAATAGATTTTTATCATCCCAAACAGCTGTGCTATGCGGTCTTACAATATGTGAAGGCAACGAATACAGCCACTCTACGAGGGCAGACGAGCAAGTCGCCGGGTTTTATTTGATGAAGATGTCTTTTATAACGCTTAAGACTGAAGTATAGCATCGTTGCTTGGATGACACTGGCGTACAGTTAGGAAACACAGATTTCGCTAGCTCCTCTTGATAAATGTTGTAACGCTTGCTTTCTCGAAACAAAAAGATGCGTCAACTGATGCATTTGACGCTGATGGCGCTGGTACCTCATTTGTACCGCGTGTGGAAGAATGCGTGACCTTTATCATTCTAACAAATTCAAAAACAAATACTGAATGAGCACCTGAGTTTGACGGCAAAAGTCGCTCATTTCTTTTGGCAACCACCGTGACTTGAAATTGGGATCAAGGGGTGTTGTTTCTACTACAACGGTGAGACTACATGTCTACTTGCCCTTCCTGTCACGGAATATGCAGAAGTGCAATGTACACTTCGTCTATCTTCCAAACAACGAACGCAGGAAGAAAGAAGACTGCATGGAATTGGCATCGCCTCTTTCTAACTGTACTTCGCCCCCATTTTTTGTGTGTTACCGCCTGAGCGAGCCTTGAGAGGGCAAAGTGTGGGTTCCAGCTGGCTCCCATTCCGGAGAAATTTTATTTGTTTCCTTTGCTTTGCGAATTGCGTTAAAATACGCCGCGCAGTAAAAGCTTACTTCCGATAGTGACAGAAAGATACCTTCATTTTCAGCAAGCGATGCTTAAGACCGAAATATATACTGTATTGAAAGGCAGTATCAAATAACCGTGCATCTTCAATATGGCCCATGTCTGTTAGCTAGTTTATTTATTTATTTATTTATTCGTGCCTCACAGGCCCCGAAGAGCTTTGGGTGAGGGGAGCATAAAAAAAACTTTCTTGCAGAAATCGCAAAGAATAAGAACGGTGCAACGGACTCGCTGCAATCCAAATACACGAAGGGAACACAAAGCTCCTAACTTTCGCGCCGTTCTCTGAAAATAGTAGAAGGAATTAGGATTGGTCGAGCCGGTAAACAGGTGGCAAAATGGAAGAGAAATCTCTCCTTCCGTTTTTATGGGAGAAGGGGAGGGAAATTGAAACAGGGTGGGAGGCGACAGGTGGCCTAGTGGCTTGGGCGTTCACCTCGTCTGCGAAAGGTATGTTGGTTGAAAACCCACCACTGGGCAAGGATAGATACAAGCGCCACCGGCCTACAACCCGCTTCTTTGTTTGGTTGTTACAATGTAGCCAAGGTTCAAATATTTGCGAAAAAATTCGTATCTTAACCTTCATTTAATTTTTCGTGACGGAACTGTTGCTGTATCGACCCCCTTCGCCTTCCTCTATGCTGTCAGGGTAAAGTGAAGCCTTGCCCAGCTCTCATAGGTACTGAAGAGAGTAAGGCACAAAGCTTGGAGTGAGGTATAGCTAATGGAGGAGGCAATAAAAGTCCGGCCCGACTGACGTCAGCGATTAAGTCTTTCGAGAGCCTAATGGAGTGCCAACGGCGAGGGCAACAGGAGGGAAAGAGCTACGTGCCTGAGCAATCCACATGGCGGCGGTCTTGTAAGCGATAGCCTCAGCTTCAATGCCGAGCTACGGCCGTGCCGTGAAAACTCTATCGCTCGCGTTGTAAGTACCTTGCTTGCTCACAGAAGTGTGCCTCCTACACTGGGAAACTGCGCGTCCACGCGCTGATTAAAATGTACGGACGTGCAGATGAATCACAAGAAAGCGTCCGTCGTACTCCATAAAGTTAACCCTTTCGTTTAGTCACTGACGGATGCAAGCAACGGCATCATCTTAGACGGGATGGAGACCGGCCATCATGATCTCGCAGAACGGCAGTGGCAGGTATGACGGTTGGTATTTCATCGCAAACAACACTGTACCAAGCCTACGGTAGCTTGGCAACCAAAGGCGAATGCGCTATTACTGCAAGTTCAGGTAAACCCGGAAAAAGAAATGCAGAGTGTCCGGACGCAATATCAGGAATTTTGAAGCTGCAGAATCCCAGATCCATCAATACAAAAAGCATCATTCCGAAAAGCTTTCATTCTGAAAGCATTCAGGCAAAATCACCACTTCTACGCGCGTGGCTAGCATCAGATACTCTGATCGTCCTTACTACACTCTTGTTTCCGCGTTGTTGGGAGGCCACTGGGAGTAGGAGGGCCAAGGCTCGAATAGATGCAGGGGCATGAAACTCTGGAATAACAATCGTTCCAACTATTCCGCTGGTCTAGCTCAAAGCCGCTATTCTGATTACTACAACGTCGGCGTAACTTTATTAGTTGGAGCATTTGAAGGCGGCTCATTGCTTCAGCTAGATTGGCTATCGGGGAATGTAATCCTTTCATCTTTGGTTGGGCCTCGCCGTCTGTTACTCTTTTCTCTGTCAGTGTGCGACCAAGCATGCTGCTTTCCGTTATATTGCTCTTCAGTCTGCAACTTCTATATGAAATGACAAAATGGCATCACATGTTCGGGACCCGCTCCTCTTATTCTGTTGTGCCGAAGGTGTGGGGTCGGGGTTAAATGAATCGCGTGAA